>NW_027254713.1:0-162500 GCF_044704955.1 Pristiophorus japonicus | reverse complement strand
CTCCCTCACTTGCTCAGTGACTCCCTCGCTCCCTCTCTCAGTGACTTCCTCGCTCCCTCACTCACTCAGTGACTCCCTCACTCTATGTGACTCCCTCGCTCAGTGACTCCCTCGCTCTCTCAGAGACTCCCTCGCTCCCTCACTCTCTGTGACTCCCTCGCTCCCTCACTTAGTGACACCCTCGCTCCCTCGCTCCCTCACTCTCTGTGACTCCGTCGCTCCCTCACTCTCTGTGACTCCCTCGCTCCCTCACTCGCTCAATGACTCCCTCGCTCCCTCACTCTGTGACTCCCTCACTCGCTCAGTGACTCCCTCACTCAGTCAGTGACTTCCTCACTCCCTCACTAACTCCCTCACTCGCTCAGTGACTCCCTCGCTCCCTCACTAACTCCCTCACTCTCTGTGACTCCCTCACTCGCTCAGTGACTCCCTCGCTCCCTCACTAACTCCCTCACTCCCTCACTCTCTCAGTGACTCCCTCACTCGCTCAGTGACACCCTCACGCTCCGTGACTCCCTCAATCTCTGTGACTCCCTCGCTCCATCACTCTCTCTGTGACTCCCTCACTCTCTCAGTGAATCCCTCACTCTCTCAGTGACTCTCTCACTCGCTCCATCACTCGCTCAGTGACTCCCTCACTCTCTCAGTGACTCCCTCACTCACTCAGTGACTCCCTCACTCGCTCCATCACTCGCTCAGTGACTCCCTCACTCAGTGACTCACTCACTCCCTCACTCTCTCACTCACTCTCTGTGACCCCCTCATTCACTCAGTGACTCCCTCACTCACTCCCTCACTCTCTGTGACTCCCTCACTCATTTAGTGACTCCCTCACTCCCTCAGTGACTCCCTCACTCTCTCAGTGACTCCCTCACTCAGTGACTCCCTCACTCCCTCAGTGACTCCCTCACTCAGTGACTCCCTCACTCCCTCACTCTCAGTGACTCCCTCGCTCTCTCACTCTCTGTGACTCCCTCACTCCCTCAGTGACTCCCTCACTCTCTCACTCTCTGTGACTCCCTCACTCTCTCAGTGACTCCCTCGCTCTCTCACTCTCTGTGACTCCCTCACTCCCTCAGTAACTCCCTCACTCTCTCTGTGACTCCCTCACTCGCTCCCTCGCTCCCTCAGTGACTCCCTCGCTCTCTCACTCTCTGTGACTCCCTCACTCCCTCAGTTACTCCCTCACTCGCTCAGTGACTCCCTCACTCTCTGTGACTCCCACGCTCCCTCACTCCCTCAGTCACTCCCTCACTCTGTGACTCCCTCACTCCCTCACTCTCTCAGTGACTCCCTCACTCTCTCAGTGACTCCCTCACTCTCTCAGTGACTCCCTCATTCCCTCAGTGACTCCCTCACTCTCTCAGTGACTCCCTCATTCGCTCCCTCACTCTCTCAGTGACTCACTCACTCTCTCAGTGACTCCTTCACGCTCTGTGACTCCCTCGCTCCCTCACTCTCTCAGTGACTCCCTCACTCTCTCAGTGACTCCCTCATTCCCTCAGTGACTCCCTCACTCTCTCAGTGACTCCCTCATTCCCTCAGTGACTCCCTCACTCTCTCAGTGACTCCCTCATTCGCTCCCTCACTCTTTCAGTGACTCCCTCACTCTCTCAGTGACTCCTTCACGCTCTGTGACTCCCTCGCTCCCTCACTCTCTCAGTGACTCCCTCACTCGCTCCATCACTCTCTCAGTGACTCCCTCACTCTCTCAGTGACTCCCTCACTCGCTCCCTCACTCTCTCAGTGACTCCCTCACTCTCTCAGTGACTCCCTCACTCGCTCCATCACTCTCTCAGTGACTCCCTCACTCTCTCAGTGACTCCTTCACGCTGTGACTCCCTCGCTCCCTCACTCTCTCAGTGACTGCCTCAATCTCTCACTCTCAGTGACTCCCTCGTTCACTCACTCATTCACTCCCTCACTCACTCAGTGACTCCCTCACTCTCTCACTCCCTCAGTGACTCCCTCACTCTCTGTGAATCCCTCACTCTCAGTGACTCCCTCACTCTCTCACTCCCTCAGTGACTCCCTCACTCTCTCAGTGAATCCCTCACTCGCTCAGTGACTCCCTCGTTTCCTCACTCCCACAGTGATTCCCTCACTCTCTGACTCCCTCGCTCCCTCACTCGCTCAGTGACTCCCTCACTTCCTCACACCCCCAGTGACTCCCTCACTATCTCAGTGACTCCCTTGCTCCCTCAGTGAATCCCTCACTCTGTCAGTGACTCCCTCGCTCCCTCACTCCCTCAGTGACTCCCTCCCTCTCTGTGACTCCCTCACTCTGTGACTCCCTCACTCGCTCCCTCACTCTCTCAGTGACTCCCTCAGTCTCTGTGACTCCCTCACTCTCTGTGAATCCCTCAATCCCTCACTCCCTCAGTGACTCCCTCACTCTCTCAGTGACTCCCTCACTCTCTGTGAATCCCTCACTCTCTCAGTGACTCCCTCGCTTCCTCACTCCCTCAGTGACTCCCTCACTCTCTCAGTGACTCCCTAGCTCCCTCATTCCCTCAGTGACTCCCTCCCTCTCTCAGTGACTCCCTTGTTCCCTCACTCCCTCAGTGACTCCCTTGCTCCCTCACTCCCTCAGTGACTCCCTCACTCTCTCAGTGACTCCCGCACTCGCTCCATCACTCTCTCAGTGACTCCCTCACTCTCTCAGTGACTCCCTCACTCTTTCAGTGACTCCCTCGCTAACCTCACTGTCTGTGACTCACTCACTCCCTCACTCTCTGTGACTCGCTCACTCTCTCACTCCCTCAGTGACTCCCTCACTCTCTGTGACTCCCTCACTCTCTGTGACTCCCTCACTCTCTCACTCCCTCAGTGACTCCCTCACTCTCTGTGACTACCTCACTCTCTCACTCCCTCAGTGACTCCCTCACTCTCTGTGACTCTCTCACTATCTCAGTGACTCCCGCACTCGCTCCCTCACTCTCTCAGTGACTCCCTCACTCTCTCAGTGACTCACTCACTCTCTCAGTGACTCCCTCACTCCATCAGTGACTTCCTCACTCCCTCATTCTCTGTGACTCCCTCACTCTCTCAGTGACTCCCTCACTCTCTCAGTGACTCCCTCACTCTGTGTGACTCCCTCGCTCCCTCATTCTCTCAGTGACTCGCTCAATCCCTCACTCGCTCAGTGACTCCCTCGCTCCCTCACTCTCTCAGTGACTCCCTCACTCTGTGTGACTCCCTCGCTCCCTCACTCTCTCAGTGACTCCCTCACTCTGTGTGACTCCCTCGCTCCCTCACTCTCAGTGAATCCCTCACTCTCAGTGACTCCCTCACTCTCTCACTCCCTCAGTGACTCCCTCACTCTCTCAGTGAATCCCTCACTCGCTCAGTGACTCCCTCGTTTCCTCACTCCCACAGTGATTCCCTCACTCTCTGACTCCCTCGCTCCCTCACTCGCTCAGTGACTCCCTCGCTTCCTCACACCCCCAGTGACTCCCTCACTATCTCAGTGACTCCCTTGCTCCCTCAGTGAATCCCTCACTCTCTCAGTGACTCCCTCGCTCCCTCACTCCCTCAGTGACTCCCTCACTCTCTCAGTGACTCCCTCACTCTCAGTGACTCCCTCACTCGCTCCCTCACTCTCTCAGTGACTCCCTCAGTCTCTGTGACTCCCTCGCTCCCTCATTCTCTCAGTGACTCGCTCAATCCCTCACTCGCTCAGTGACTCCCTCGCTCCCTCACTCTCTCAGTGACTCCCTCACTCTGTGTGACTCCCTCGCTCCCTCACTCTCTCAGTGACTCCCTCACTCTGTGTGACTCCCTCGCTCCCTCACTCTCAGTGAATCCCTCACTCTCAGTGACTCCCTCACTCTCTCACTCCCTCAGTGACTCCCTCACTCTCTCAGTGAATCCCTCACTCGCTCAGTGACTCCCTCGTTTCCTCACTCCCACAGTGATTCCCTCACTCTCTGACTCCCTCGCTCCCTCACTCGCTCAGTGACTCCCTCGCTTCCTCACACCCCCAGTGACTCCCTCACTATCTCAGTGACTCCCTTGCTCCCTCAGTGAATCCCTCACTCTCTCAGTGACTCCCTCGCTCCCTCACTCCCTCAGTGACTCCCTCCCTCTCTCAGTGACTCCCTCACTCTCAGTGACTCCCTCACTCGCTCCCTCACTCTCTCAGTGACTCCCTCAGTCTCTGTGACTCCCTCACTCTCTGTGAATCCCTCAATCCCTCACTCCCTCAGTGACTCCCTCACTCTCTGTGACTCCCTCACTCTCTCAGTGACTCCCTCACTCTGTGTGACTCCCTCGCTCCCTCACTCTCTCAGTGACTCCCTCACTCTGTGTGACTCCCTCGCTCCCTCACTCTTTCAGTGACTCGCTCAATCCCTCACTCGCTCAGTGACTCCCTCGCTCCCTCATTCTCTGTGACTCCCTCACTCTCTCAGTGACTCCCTCACTCTCTCAGTGACTCCCTCACTCTGTGTGACTCCCTCGCTCCCTCACTCTCTCAGTGACTCGCTCAATCCCTCACTCGCTCAGTGACTCCCTCTCTCCCTCACTCTCTGTGACTCCCTCACTCTCTCAGTGACTCCCTCACTCTCTCAGTGACTCCCTCACTCTGTGTGACTCCCTCGCTCCCTCACTCTCTCAGTGACTCGCTCAATCCCTCACTCGCTCAGTGACTCCCTCGCTCCCTCACTCTCTGTGAATCCCTCAATTCCTCACTCTCTCAGTGACTCCCTCGCTCCCTCACTCTCTCAGTGACTCCCTCACACTCTCAGTGACTCCCTCAGTCTCTGTGACTCCCTCACTCTCTGTGAATCCCTCAATCCCTCACTCCCTCAGTAACTCACTCACTCTCTCAGTGACTCCCTCACTCTCTGTGAATCCCTCACTACTCAGTGACTCCCTCGCTTCCTCACTCCCTCAGTGACTCCCTCACTCTCTCAGTGACTCCCTAGCTCCCTCATTCCCTCAGTGACTCCCTCCCTCTCAGTGACTCCCTTGCTCCCTCACTACCTCAGTGACTCCCTCACTCCCTCAGTGACTCCCTCACTCTCTCAGTGACTCCCGCACTCGCTCCATCACTCTCTCAGTGACTCCCTCACTCTGTCAGTGACTCCCTCACTCTTTCAGTGACTCCCTCGCTAACCTCACTGTCTGTGACTCACTCACTCCCTCACTCTCTCAGTGACTCCCTCACTCTCTCACTCCCTCAGTGACTCCCTCACTCTCTGTGACTCCCTCACTCTCTGTGACTCCCTCACTCTCTCACTCCCTCAGTGACTCCCTCACTCTCTGTGACTCCCTCACTCTCTCACTCCCTCAGTGACTCCCTCACTCTCTCAGTGAATCCCTCGCTCTCTCAGTGACTCTCTCGCTTCCTCACTCCCTCAGTGACTCCCTCACTCCCTCAGTGACTCCCTCACTCTCTGTGACTCTCTCACTATCTCAGTGACTCCCGCACTCGCTCCCTCATTCTCTCAGTGACACCCTCACTCTCTCAGTGACTCACTCACTCTCTCAGTGACTCCCTCACTCCATCAGTGACTTCCTCACTCCCTCATTCTCTGTGACTCCCTCACTCTCTCAGTGACTCCCTCACTCTCTCAGTGACTCCCTCACTCCCTCAGTGACTTCCTCACTCCCTCATTCTCTGTGACTCCCTCACTCTCTGTGACTCCCTCACTCTCTCAGTGACTCCCTCACTCTCTGTGACTCCCTCACTCTCTCTGTGACTCCCTCACTCTCTCTGTGACTCCCTCACTCTCTCAGTGACTCCCTCACTCTCTCAGTGACTCCCTCACTCCCTCAGTGACTCCCTCACTCTCTCAGTGACTCCCTCACTCTCTCAGTGACTCCCTCACTCTCTCAGTGACACACTCACTCTCTGTGACTCCCTCACTCCCTCACTCTCTCAGTGACTCCCTCACTCTCTGTGACTTCCTCTCTCCCTCACTCTCTGTGACTCACTCACTCTCTCAGTGACTCACTCACTCTCTCAGTGACTCCCTCACTCCCTCACTCTCTGTGACTCCCTCACTCTCTCTGTGACTCCCTCACTCGCTCCCTCACTCTCAGTGACTCCCTCATTCCCTCAGTGACTCCCTCACTCTCTCAGTGACTCCCTCACTCTGTGACACCCTCGCTCCCTCATTCCCTCAGTGACTCCCTCACTCTCTCAGTGACTCCCTCACTTGCTCCATCACTCTTTCAGTGACTCCCTCACTCCCTCACTCCCTCAGTGACTCCCTCACTCTCTCAGTGACTCCCTCACTCTCTGTGACTCGCTCAATCCCTCACTCGCTCAGTGACTCCCTCGCTCCCTCATTCTCTCAGTGACTCCCTCACTCTCTCAGTGACTCCCTCACTCTCTCAGTGACTCCCTCACTCTCTGTGACTCCCTTACTCTCTCAGTGACTCCCTCACTCTCTCAGTGACTACCTCACTCTCTGTGACTCCCTCGCTCTCTCAGTGACTCCCTCACTCCCTCACTCTCTCAGTGACTCCCTCACTCTCAGTGACTCCCTCACTCTCTCAGTGACTCCCTCACTCCCTCACTCTCTCTGTGACTCCCTCACTCTCTCTGTGACTCCCTCACTCTCTCTGTGACTCCCTCACTCTCTCTTTGACTCCCTCGCTCCCTCACTCCCTCAGTGACTCCCTCACTCTCTCAGTGACTCCGTCACCATCAGTGACTCCCTTACTCGCTCCCTCACTCTCAGTGACTCCCTCACTCTCAGTGACTCCCTTACTCGCTCCCTCACTCCCTCTGTGACTCCCTCACTCTCTCAGTGACTCCCTCACTCTCTCACTCCCTCAGTGACTCAATCACTCTCTCTCTGACTCCCTCACTCAGTGACTCCCTCACTCTCTGTGACTCGCTCAATCCCTCACTCGCTCAGTGACTCCCTCGCTCCCTCATTCTCTCAGTGACTCCCTCACTCTCTCAGTGACTCCCTCACTCTCTGTGACTCCCTCGCTCTCTCAGTGACTCCCTCACTCCCTCACTCTCTCAGTGACTCCCTCACTCTCAGTGACTCCCTCACTCTCTCAGTGACTCCCTCACTCCCTCACTCTCTCTGTGACTCCCTCACTCTCTCTGTGACTCCCTCACTCTCTCTGTGACTCCCTCACTCTCTCAGTGACTCCCTCACTCCCTCACTCTCTCTGTGACTCCCTCACTCTCTCTGTGACTCCCTCACTCTCTCTTTGACTCCCTCACTCTCTCAGTGACTCCCTCGCTCCCTCACTCCCTCAGTGACTCCCTCACTCTCTCAGTGACCCCGTCACCATCAGTGACTCCCTTACTCGCTCCCTCACTCTCAGTGACTCCCTCACTCTCAGTGACTCCCTTACTCGCTCCCTCACTCCCTCTGTGACTCCCTCACTCTCTCAGTGACTCCCTCACTCTCTCACTCCCTCAGTGACTCAATCACTCTCTCTCTGACTCCCTCACTCAGTGACTCCCTCACTCTCTGTGACTCGCTCAATCCCTCACTCTCTCAGTGACTCCCTCGCTCCCTCATTCTCTCAGTGACTCCCTCACTCTCTCAGTGACTCCCTCACTCTCTGTGACTCCCTCGCTCTCTCAGTGACTCCCTCACTCCCTCACTCTCTCAGTGACTCCCTCACTCTCAGTGACTCCCTCACTCTCTCAGTGACTCCCTCACTCCCTCACTCTCTCTGTGACTCCCTCACTCTCTCTGTGACTCCCTCACTCTCTCACTCTCTCTGTGACTCCCTCACTCTCTCTGTGACTCCCTCACTCTCTCAGTGACTCCCTCACTCTCTGTGACTCCCTCACTCTCTCAGTGACTCCCTCACTCTCTCAGTGACTCCCTCACTCCCTCACTCTCAGTGACTCCCTCACTCTCTCAGTGACTCCCTCACTCTCTGTGACTCCCTCACTCTCTCAGTGACTCCCTCACTCCCTCAGTGACTCCCTCACTCTCTCAGTGACTCCCTCACTCTCTCAGTGACACACTCACTCTCTCAGTGACTCCCTCACTCCCTCACTCTCTGTGACTCCCTCACTCTCTGTGACTCCCTCACTCCCTCACTCTCTCAGTGACACACTCACTCTCTCAGTGACTCCCTCACTCCCTCACTCTCTGTGACTCCCTCACTCTCCGTGACTCCCTCACTCCCTCACTCTCTCAGTGACTCACTCACTCTCTCAGTGACTCACTCACTCTCTCAGTGACTCCCTCACTCCCTCACTCTCCCAGTGACTCCCTCACTCTCTCTGTGACTCCCTCACTCCCTCACTCTCTCAGTGACTCCCTCACTCTCTCTGTGACTCCCTCACTCGCTCCCTCAATCTCAGTGACTCCCTCATTCCCTCAGTGACTCCCTCACTCTCTGTGACTCCCTCACTCTGTGACTCCCTCGCTCCCTCATTCCCTCAGTGACTCCCTCACTCTCTCAGTGACTCCCTCACTTGCTCCATCACTCTTTCAGTGACTCCCTCACTCTCAGTGACTCCCTCACTCTCTGTGACTCTCTCGCTCCCTCACTCTCTGTGACTCCCTCAATCTCTCACTCTCAGTGACTCCCTCGTTCACTCACTCTCTCATTCACTCCCTCACTCACTCAGTGACTCCCTCACTCTCTCACTCCCTCAGTGACTCCCTCACTCTCAGTGACTCCCTCACTCTCTCAGTGACTCCCTCACTCCCTCACTCTCTCTGTGACTCCCTCACTCTCTCAGTGACTCCCTCACTCTCTGTGACTCCCTCACTCTCTCAGTGACTCCCTCACTCTCTCTGTGACTCCCTCACTCGCTCCCTCACTCTCAGTGACTCCCTCATTCCCTCAGTGACTCCCTCACTCTCTCAGTGACTCCCTCACTCTGTGACAACCTCGCTCCCTCATTTCCTCAGTGACTCCCTCACTCTCTCAGTGACTCCCTCACTTGCTCCATCACTCTTTCAGTGACTCCCTCACTCCCTCACTCACTCAGTGACTCCCTCACTCTCTCAGTGACTCCCTCACTCTCTGTGACTCGCTCAATCCCTCACTCGCTCAGTGACTCCCTCGCTCCCTCATTCTCTCAGTGACTCCCTCACTCTCTCAGTGACTCCCTCGCTCTCTGTGACTCCCTCGCTCTCTCAGTGACTCCCTCACTCCCTCACTCTCTCAGTGACTCCCTCACTCTCAGTGACTCCCTCACTCTCTCAGTGACTCCCTCACTCCCTCACTCTCTCTGTGACTCCCTCACTCTCTCTGTGACTCCCTCACTCTCTCAGTGACTCCCTCACTCTCTCTGTGACTCCCTCACTCTCTCTGTGTCTCCCTCACTCTCTCTGTGACTCCCTCACTCTCTCATTCACTCCCTCACTCACTCAGTGACTCCCTCACTCTCTCACTCCCTCAGTGACTCCCTCACTCTCAGTGACTCCCTCACTCTCTCAGTGACTCCCTCACTCCCTCACTCTCTCTGTGACTCCCTCACTCTCTCAGTGACTCCCTCACTCTCTGTGACTCCCTCACTCTCTCAGTGACTCCCTCACTCTCTCTGTGACTCCCTCACTCGCTCCCTCACTCTCAGTGACTCCCTCATTCCCTCAGTGACTCCCTCACTCTCTCAGTGACTCCCTCACTCCCTCACTCTCTCTGTGACTTCCTCACTCTCTCTGTGTCTCCCTCACTCTCTCTGTGACTCCCTCACTCTCTCTTTGACTCCCTCACTCTCTCTGTGACTCCCTCACTCTCTCTTTGACTCCCTCACTGTCTCTGTGACTCCCTCACTCTTTGTGACTCCCTCACTCTCTGTGACTCCCTCACTCTCTCAGTGACTCCTTCACTCTCTGTGACTCCCTCGCTCCCTCACTCTCTCAGTGACTCCCTCACTCTCTCAGTGACTCCCTCACTCTCTGTGACTCCCTCGCTCTCTCAGTGACTCCCTCACTCCCTCACTCTCTCAGTGACTCCCTCACTCTCAGTGACTCCCTCACTCTCTCAGTGACTCCCTCACTTTCTCTGTGACTCCCTCACTCTCTCAGTGACTCCCTCACTCCCTCACTCTCAGTGACTCCCTCACTCTCTCAGTGACTCCCTCACTCTCAGTGACTCCCTCACTCTCTCAGTGACTCCCTCACTCTCTCAGTGACTCCCTCACTCTCTGTGACTCCCTCACTCTCTCAGTGACTCCCTCACTCTCTCAGTGACTCCCTCACTCCCTCACTCTCAGTGACTCCCTCACTCTCTCAGTGACTCCCTCACTCTCTGTGACTCCCTCACTCTCTGTGACTCCCTCACTCTCTCAGTGACTCCTTCACTCTCTGTGACTCCCTCGCTCCCTCACTCTTACAGTGACTCCCTCACTCTCTGTGACTCCCTCACTCTCTGTGACTCCCTCGCTCTCTCAGTGACTCCCTCACTCCCTCACTCTCTCAGTGACTCCCTCACTCTCAGTGACTCCCTCACTCTCTCAGTGACTCCCTCACTCCCTCACTCTCTCTGTGACTCCATCACTCTCTCTGTGACTCCCTCACTCTCTCAGTGACTCCCTCACTCCCTCACTCTCAGTGACTCCCTCACTCTCTCAGTGACTCCCTCACTCTCTGTGACTCCCTCAATCTCTCAGTGACTCCCTCACTCTCTCAGTGACTCCCTCACTCTCTGTGACTCCCTCACTCTCTCAGTGACTCCCTCACTCTCTCAGTGACTCCCTCACTCCCTCACTCTCAGTGACTCCCTCACTCTCTCAGTGACTCCCTCACTCTCTGTGACTCCCTCACTCTCTCAGTGACTCCCTCACTCCCTCAGTGACTCCCTCACTCTCTCAGTGACTCCCTCACTCTCTCAGTGACACACTCACTCTCTCAGTGACTCCCTCACTCCCTCACTCTCTGTGACTCCCTCACTCTCTGTGACTCCCTCACTCCCTCACTCTCTCAGTGACTCACTCACTCTCTCAGTGACTCCCTCACTCTCTCAGTGACTCCCTCACTCCCTCACTCTCTCAGTGACTCCCTCACTCTCTCTGTGACTCCCTCACTCCCTCACTCTCAGTGACTCCCTCACTCTCTCTGTGACTCCCTCACTCGCTCCCTCACTCTCAGTGACTCCCTCATTCCCTCAGTGACTCCCTCACTCTCTGTGACTCCCTCACTCTGTGACTCCCTCGCTCCCTCATTCCCTCAGTGACTCCCTCACTCTCTCAGTGACTCCCTCACTTGCTCCATCACTCTTTCAGTGACTCCCTCACTCTCTCAGTGACTCCCTCACTCTCTGTGACTCCCTCGCTCCCTCACTCTCTGTGACTCCTTCAATCTCTCACTCTCAGTGACTCCCTCGTTCACTCACTCTCTCAATCACTCCCTCACTCACTCAGTGACTCCCTCACTCTCTCACTCCCTCAGTGACTCCCTCACTCTCTCACTCCCTCAGTGACTCCCTCACTCTCTCAGTGAATCCCTCACTCTCTGTGACTCCCTCGCTCCCTCACTCGCTCAGTGACTCCCTCGCTTCCTCACTCCCTCAGTGATTCCCTCACTCTCTGACTCCCTCGCTCCCTCACTCGCTCAGTGATTCCCTCGCTTCCTCACAACCCCAGTGACTCCCTCACTATCTCAGTGACTCCCTTGCTCCCTCACTCCCTCAGTGAATCCCTCATTCCCTCAGTGACTCCCTCGCTCCCTCACTCCCTCAGTGACTCCCTCACTCCCTCAGTGACTCCCTCACCATCAGTGACTCCCTTACTCGCTCCCTCACTCTCAGTGACTCCCTCACTCTCAGTGACTCCCTTACTCGCTCCCTCACTCCCTTACTCGCTCCCTCACTCCCTCTGTGACTCCCTCACTCCCTCAGTGACTCCCTCACTCTCTCAGTGACTCCCTCACTCTCTCAGTGACTCCCTCACTCTCTCACTCCCTCAGTGACTCCCTCACTCTCTCAGTGACTCCCTCGCTCTCTGTGACACCCTCGCTCTCTGTGACTCCCTCACTCCCTCACTCTCTCAGTGACTCCCTCACTCACTCACTCCCTCAGTGACTCCCTCACTCTCTGAGTGACTCCCTCACTCAGTGACTCCCTCAATCCCTCACTCGCTCAGTGACTCCCTCGCTCCCTCATTCTCTCAGTGACTCCCTCACTCTCTCAGTGACTCCCTCACTCAGTGACTCCCTCACTCAGTGACTCCCTCACTCGTTCAGTGACTCCCTTGCTCCCTCACTCTCTGTGACTCCCTCACTCTCTGTGACTCACTCACTCTCTCAGTGACTCCCTCACTCTCAGTGACTCCCTCACTCGTTCAGTGACTCCCTCGCTCCCTCACTCTCTGTGACTCCCTCACTCTCTCAGTGACTCCCTCACTCTCTGTGACTCCCTTGCTCCCTCACTCTCTGTGAATCCCTCAATCCCTCACTCTCTCAGTGACTCCCTCACTCTCTCAGTGACTTCCTCTCTGTGAATCCCTCACTCTCTGTGACTCCCTCGTTCCTCACTCCCTCAGTGACTCCCTCACTCTCTGTGACTCCCTCGCTCCCTCATTCCCTCAGTGACTCCCTCCCTCTCTCAGTGACTCCCTTGCTCCCTCACTCCCTCAGTGACTCCCTCACTCCCTCAGTGACTCCCTCACTCTCTCTGTGACTCCCTCACTTGCTCCCTCGCTCCCTCAGTGACTCCCTCGCTCTCTCACTCTCTGTGACTCCCTCACTCCCTCAGTTACTCCCTCACTCGCTCAGTGACTCCCTCACTCTCTGTGACTCCCACGCTCCCTCACTCCCTCAGTCACTCCCTCACTCTGTGACTCCCTAACTCCCTCACTCTCTCTGTGACTCCCTCACTCGCTCCCTCACTCTCTCAGTGACTCCCTCATTCCCTCAGTGACTCCATCACTCTCTCAGTGACTCCCTCACTCGCTCCCTCACTCTCTCTGTGACTCCCTCACTCTCTGTGACTCCCTCACTCTCTCACTCCCTCAGTGACTCCCTCACTCTCTCAGTGAATCCCTCGCTCTCTCAGTGACTCCCTTGCTCCCTCACTCCCTCAGTGACTCCCTCACTCCCTCAGTGACTCTCTCACTCTCTGTGACTCCCTCACTCTCTCAGTGACTCCCTCACTCGCTCCCTCACTCTCTCAGTGACTCCCTCATTCCCTCAGTGACTCCCTCACTCTCTGTGACTCCCTCACTCGCTCCCTCACTCTCTCAGTGAATCCCTCGCTCTCTCAGTGACTCCCTTGCTCCCTCACTCCCTCAGTGACTCCCTCACTCCCTCAGTGACTCTCTCACTCTCTGTGACTCCCTCACTCCCTCAGTGAATCCCGCACTCACTCCCTCATTCTCTCAGTGACTCCCTCACTCCCTCAGTGACTCTCTCACTCCCTCATTCTCTGTGACTCCCTCACTCTCTCAGTGACTCACTCACTCTCTCAGTGACTCCCTCACTCCCTCAGTGACTCTCTCACTCCCTCACTCTCTGTGACTCTCTCACTCTCTGTGACTCCCTCACTCTCTCAGTGACTCACTCACTCTCTCAGTGACTCCCTCACTCCCTCAGTGACTCTCTCACTCCCTCATTCTCTGTGACTCCCTCACTCTCTCAGTGACTCTCTCACTCTCTGTGACTCCCTCACTCTCTGTGACTCCCTCACTCTCTGTGACTCCCTCACTCGCTCAGAGACTCTCTCACTCCCTCATTCTCTGTGACTCCCTCACTCCCTCAGTGACTCCCTCACTCTCTGTGACTCCCTCACACTCTCAGTGACTCCCTCACTCTCAGTGACTCCCTCACTCTCAGTGACTCCCTCACTCTCTGTGACTCCCTCACTCTCTCAGTGACTCACTCACTCTCTCAGTGACTCCCTCACTCCCTCACTCTCTGTGACTCCCTCACTCTCTCAGTGACTCCCTCACTCTCTCAGTGACTCACTCACTCTCTCAGTTTCTCACTCACTCCCTCAGTGACTCCCTCGCTCCCTCAGTGACTCACTCACCCCCTCAGTGACTCACTCACTCCCTCAGTGACTCCCTCACTCCCTCAGTGACTCACTCACTCCCTCAGTGACTCACTCACTCCCTCAGTGACTCACTCACTCTCTCAGTGACTCCCTCACTCTGACTCCCTCACTCTCTCAGTGACTCCCTCACTCCCTCAGTGACTCACTCACTCTCAGTGACTCCCTCACTCTCAGTGACTCCCTCACTCCCTCAGTGACTCACTCACTCCCTCAGTGACTCACTCACTCTCTGTGACTCCCTCACTCTCTGTGACTCCCGCACTCCCTCAGTGACTCACTCACTCTCAGTGACTCCCTCACTCTCTGTGACTCCCTCACTCTCTCAGTGACTCCCTCACTGTCTCAGTGACTCCCTCGCTCCCTCACTCTCTCAGTGACTCACTCACTCCTTCACTCTCTGTGACTCCCTCACTCTCTCACTCCCTCAGTGACTCCCTCACTCTCTGTGACTCCCTCACTCTCTCAGTGACTCCCTCACTCTCTGTGACTCCCTCACTCTCTCAGTGACTCCCTCACTCTCTCAGTGACTCCCTCACTCCCTCACTCTCAGTGACTCCCTCACTCTCTCAGTGACTCCCTCACTCTCTGTGACTCCCTCACTCTCTCAGTGACTCCCTCACTCCCTCAGTGACTCCCTCACTCTCTCAGTGACTCCCTCACTCTCTCAGTGACACACTCACTCTCTCAGTGACTCCCTCACTCCCTCACTCTCTGTGACTCCCTCACTCTCTGTGACTCCCTCACTCCCTCACTCTCTCAGTGACACACTCACTCTCTCAGTGACTCCCTCACTCCCTCACTCTCTGTGACTCCCTCACTCTCCGTGACTCCCTCACTCCCTCACTCTCTCAGTGACTCACTCACTCTCTCAGTGACTCACTCACTCTCTCAGTGACTCCCTCACTCCCTCACTCTCCCAGTGACTCCCTCACTCTCTCTGTGACTCCCTCACTCCCTCACTCTCTCAGTGACTCCCTCACTCTCTCTGTGACTCCCTCACTCGCTCCCTCAATCTCAGTGACTCCCTCATTCCCTCAGTGACTCCCTCACTCTCTGTGACTCCCTCACTCTGTGACTCCCTCGCTCCCTCATTCCCTCAGTGACTCCCTCACTCTCTCAGTGACTCCCTCACTTGCTCCATCACTCTTTCAGTGACTCCCTCACTCTCAGTGACTCCCTCACTCTCTGTGACTCTCTCGCTCCCTCACTCTCTGTGACTCCCTCAATCTCTCACTCTCAGTGACTCCCTCGTTCACTCACTCTCTCATTCACTCCCTCACTCACTCAGTGACTCCCTCACTCTCTCACTCCCTCAGTGACTCCCTCACTCTCAGTGACTCCCTCACTCTCTCAGTGACTCCCTCACTCCCTCACTCTCTCTGTGACTCCCTCACTCTCTCAGTGACTCCCTCACTCTCTGTGACTCCCTCACTCTCTCAGTGACTCCCTCACTCTCTCTGTGACTCCCTCACTCGCTCCCTCACTCTCAGTGACTCCCTCATTCCCTCAGTGACTCCCTCACTCTCTCAGTGACTCCCTCACTCTGTGACAACCTCGCTCCCTCATTTCCTCAGTGACTCCCTCACTCTCTCAGTGACTCCCTCACTTGCTCCATCACTCTTTCAGTGACTCCCTCACTCCCTCACTCACTCAGTGACTCCCTCACTCTCTCAGTGACTCCCTCACTCTCTGTGACTCGCTCAATCCCTCACTCGCTCAGTGACTCCCTCGCTCCCTCATTCTCTCAGTGACTCCCTCACTCTCTCAGTGACTCCCTCGCTCTCTGTGACTCCCTCGCTCTCTCAGTGACTCCCTCACTCCCTCACTCTCTCAGTGACTCCCTCACTCTCAGTGACTCCCTCACTCTCTCA
This sequence comes from Pristiophorus japonicus, assembly GCF_044704955.1. Taxonomy (NCBI): domain Eukaryota; kingdom Metazoa; phylum Chordata; class Chondrichthyes; family Pristiophoridae; genus Pristiophorus; species Pristiophorus japonicus. The sequence continues at coordinate 146,694 of NW_027254713.1, read as the reverse complement.
GTGACTCCCTCACTCCCTCACTCTCTCTGTGACTCCCTCACTCTCTCTGTGACTCCCTCACTCTCTCAGTGACTCCCTCACTCTCTCTGTGACTCCCTCACTCTCTCTGTGTCTCCCTCACTCTCTCTGTGACTCCCTCACTCTCTCATTCACTCCCTCACTCACTCAGTGACTCCCTCACTCTCTCACTCCCTCAGTGACTCCCTCACTCTCAGTGACTCCCTCACTCTCTCAGTGACTCCCTCACTCCCTCACTCTCTCTGTGACTCCCTCACTCTCTCAGTGACTCCCTCACTCTCTGTGACTCCCTCACTCTCTCAGTGACTCCCTCACTCTCTCTGTGACTCCCTCACTCGCTCCCTCACTCTCAGTGACTCCCTCATTCCCTCAGTGACTCCCTCACTCTCTCAGTGACTCCCTCACTCCCTCACTCTCTCTGTGACTTCCTCACTCTCTCTGTGTCTCCCTCACTCTCTCTGTGACTCCCTCACTCTCTCTTTGACTCCCTCACTCTCTCTGTGACTCCCTCACTCTCTCTTTGACTCCCTCACTGTCTCTGTGACTCCCTCACTCTTTGTGACTCCCTCACTCTCTGTGACTCCCTCACTCTCTCAGTGACTCCTTCACTCTCTGTGACTCCCTCGCTCCCTCACTCTCTCAGTGACTCCCTCACTCTCTCAGTGACTCCCTCACTCTCTGTGACTCCCTCGCTCTCTCAGTGACTCCCTCACTCCCTCACTCTCTCAGTGACTCCCTCACTCTCAGTGACTCCCTCACTCTCTCAGTGACTCCCTCACTTTCTCTGTGACTCCCTCACTCTCTCAGTGACTCCCTCACTCCCTCACTCTCAGTGACTCCCTCACTCTCTCAGTGACTCCCTCACTCTCAGTGACTCCCTCACTCTCTCAGTGACTCCCTCACTCTCTCAGTGACTCCCTCACTCTCTGTGACTCCCTCACTCTCTCAGTGACTCCCTCACTCTCTCAGTGACTCCCTCACTCCCTCACTCTCAGTGACTCCCTCACTCTCTCAGTGACTCCCTCACTCTCTGTGACTCCCTCACTCTCTGTGACTCCCTCACTCTCTCAGTGACTCCTTCACTCTCTGTGACTCCCTCGCTCCCTCACTCTCTCAGTGACTCCCTCACTCTCTCAGTGACTCCCTCACTCTCTGTGACTCCCTCGCTCTCTCAGTGACTCCCTCACTCCCTCACTCTCTCAGTGACTCCCTCACTCTCAGTGACTCCCTCACTCTCTCAGTGACTCCCTCACTCCCTCACTCTCTCTGTGACTCCATCACTCTCTCTGTGACTCCCTCACTCTCTCAGTGACTCCCTCACTCCCTCACTCTCAGTGACTCCCTCACTCTCTCAGTGACTCCCTCACTCTCTGTGACTCCCTCAATCTCTCAGTGACTCCCTCACTCTCTCAGTGACTCCCTCACTCTCTGTGACTCCCTCACTCTCTCAGTGACTCCCTCACTCTCTCAGTGACTCCCTCACTCCCTCACTCTCAGTGACTCCCTCACTCTCTCAGTGACTCCCTCACTCTCTGTGACTCCCTCACTCTCTCAGTGACTCCCTCACTCCCTCAGTGACTCCCTCACTCTCTCAGTGACTCCCTCACTCTCTCAGTGACACACTCACTCTCTCAGTGACTCCCTCACTCCCTCACTCTCTGTGACTCCCTCACTCTCTGTGACTCCCTCACTCCCTCACTCTCTCAGTAACTCACTCACTCTCTCAGTGACTCCCTCACTCTCTCAGTGACTCCCTCACTCCCTCACTCTCTCAGTGACTCCCTCACTCTCTCTGTGACTCCCTCACTCCCTCACTCTCAGTGACTCCCTCACTCTCTCTGTGACTCCCTCACTCGCTCCCTCACTCTCAGTGACTCCCTCATTCCCTCAGTGACTCCCTCACTCTCTGTGACTCCCTCACTCTGTGACTCCCTCGCTCCCTCATTCCCTCAGTGACTCCCTCACTCTCTCAGTGACTCCCTCACTTGCTCCATCACTCTTTCAGTGACTCCCTCACTCTCTCAGTGACTCCCTCACTCTCTGTGACTCCCTCGCTCCCTCACTCTCTGTGACTCCTTCAATCTCTCACTCTCAGTGACTCCCTCGTTCACTCACTCTCTCAATCACTCCCTCACTCACTCAGTGACTCCCTCACTCTCTCACTCCCTCAGTGACTCCCTCACTCTCTCACTCCCTCAGTGACTCCCTCACTCTCTCAGTGAATCCCTCACTCTCTGTGACTCCCTCGCTCCCTCACTCGCTCAGTGACTCCCTCGCTTCCTCACTCCCTCAGTGATTCCCTCACTCTCTGACTCCCTCGCTCCCTCACTCGCTCAGTGATTCCCTCGCTTCCTCACAACCCCAGTGACTCCCTCACTATCTCAGTGACTCCCTTGCTCCCTCACTCCCTCAGTGAATCCCTCATTCCCTCAGTGACTCCCTCGCTCCCTCACTCCCTCAGTGACTCCCTCACTCCCTCAGTGACTCCCTCACCATCAGTGACTCCCTTACTCGCTCCCTCACTCTCAGTGACTCCCTCACTCTCAGTGACTCCCTTACTCGCTCCCTCACTCCCTTACTCGCTCCCTCACTCCCTCTGTGACTCCCTCACTCCCTCAGTAACTCCCTCACTCTCTCAGTGACTCCCTCACTCTCTCAGTGACTCCCTCACTCTCTCACTCCCTCAGTGACTCCCTCACTCTCTCAGTGACTCCCTCGCTCTCTGTGACACCCTCGCTCTCTGTGACTCCCTCACTCCCTCACTCTCTCAGTGACTCCCTCACTCACTCACTCCCTCAGTGACTCCCTCACTCTCTGAGTGACTCCCTCACTCAGTGACTCCCTCAATCCCTCACTCGCTCAGTGACTCCCTCGCTCCCTCATTCTCTCAGTGACTCCCTCACTCTCTCAGTGACTCCCTCACTCAGTGACTCCCTCACTCAGTGACTCCCTCACTCGTTCAGTGACTCCCTTGCTCCCTCACTCTCTGTGACTCCCTCACTCTCTGTGACTCACTCACTCTCTCAGTGACTCCCTCACTCTCAGTGACTCCCTCACTCGTTCAGTGACTCCCTCGCTCCCTCACTCTCTGTGACTCCCTCACTCTCTCAGTGACTCCCTCACTCTCTGTGACTCCCTTGCTCCCTCACTCTCTGTGAATCCCTCAATCCCTCACTCTCTCAGTGACTCCCTCACTCTCTCAGTGACTTCCTCTCTGTGAATCCCTCACTCTCTGTGACTCCCTCGTTCCTCACTCCCTCAGTGACTCCCTCACTCTCTGTGACTCCCTCGCTCCCTCATTCCCTCAGTGACTCCCTCCCTCTCTCAGTGACTCCCTTGCTCCCTCACTCCCTCAGTGACTCCCTCACTCCCTCAGTGACTCCCTCACTCTCTCTGTGACTCCCTCACTTGCTCCCTCGCTCCCTCAGTGACTCCCTCGCTCTCTCACTCTCTGTGACTCCCTCACTCCCTCAGTTACTCCCTCACTCGCTCAGTGACTCCCTCACTCTCTGTGACTCCCACGCTCCCTCACTCCCTCAGTCACTCCCTCACTCTGTGACTCCCTAACTCCCTCACTCTCTCTGTGACTCCCTCACTCGCTCCCTCACTCTCTCAGTGACTCCCTCATTCCCTCAGTGACTCCATCACTCTCTCAGTGACTCCCTCACTCGCTCCCTCACTCTCTCTGTGACTCCCTCACTCTCTGTGACTCCCTCACTCTCTCACTCCCTCAGTGACTCCCTCACTCTCTCAGTGAATCCCTCGCTCTCTCAGTGACTCCCTTGCTCCCTCACTCCCTCAGTGACTCCCTCACTCCCTCAGTGACTCTCTCACTCTCTGTGACTCCCTCACTCTCTCAGTGACTCCCTCACTCGCTCCCTCACTCTCTCAGTGACTCCCTCATTCCCTCAGTGACTCCCTCACTCTCTGTGACTCCCTCACTCGCTCCCTCACTCTCTCAGTGAATCCCTCGCTCTCTCAGTGACTCCCTTGCTCCCTCACTCCCTCAGTGACTCCCTCACTCCCTCAGTGACTCTCTCACTCTCTGTGACTCCCTCACTCCCTCAGTGAATCCCGCACTCACTCCCTCATTCTCTCAGTGACTCCCTCACTCCCTCAGTGACTCTCTCACTCCCTCATTCTCTGTGACTCCCTCACTCTCTCAGTGACTCACTCACTCTCTCAGTGACTCCCTCACTCCCTCAGTGACTCTCTCACTCCCTCACTCTCTGTGACTCTCTCACTCTCTGTGACTCCCTCACTCTCTCAGTGACTCACTCACTCTCTCAGTGACTCCCTCACTCCCTCAGTGACTCTCTCACTCCCTCATTCTCTGTGACTCCCTCACTCTCTCAGTGACTCTCTCACTCTCTGTGACTCCCTCACTCTCTGTGACTCCCTCACTCTCTGTGACTCCCTCACTCGCTCAGAGACTCTCTCACTCCCTCATTCTCTGTGACTCCCTCACTCCCTCAGTGACTCCCTCACTCTCTGTGACTCCCTCACACTCTCAGTGACTCCCTCACTCTCAGTGACTCCCTCACTCTCAGTGACTCCCTCACTCTCTGTGACTCCCTCACTCTCTCAGTGACTCACTCACTCTCTCAGTGACTCCCTCACTCCCTCACTCTCTGTGACTCCCTCACTCTCTCAGTGACTCCCTCACTCTCTCAGTGACTCACTCACTCTCTCAGTTTCTCACTCACTCCCTCAGTGACTCCCTCGCTCCCTCAGTGACTCACTCACCCCCTCAGTGACTCACTCACTCCCTCAGTGACTCACTCACTCCCTCAGTGACTCACTCACTCCCTCAGTGACTCACTCACTCTCTCAGTGACTCCCTCACTCTGACTCCCTCACTCTCTCAGTGACTCCCTCACTCCCTCAGTGACTCACTCACTCTCAGTGACTCCCTCACTCTCAGTGACTCCCTCACTCCCTCAGTGACTCACTCACTCCCTCAGTGACTCACTCACTCTCTGTGACTCCCTCACTCTCTGTGACTCCCGCACTCCCTCAGTGACTCACTCACTCTCAGTGACTCCCTCACTCTCTGTGACTCCCTCACTCTCTCAGTGACTCCCTCACTGTCTCAGTGACTCCCTCGCTCCCTCACTCTCTCAGTGACTCACTCACTCCTTCACTCTCTGTGACTCCCTCACTCTCTCACTCCCTCAGTGACTCCCTCACTCTCTGTGACTCCCTCACTCTCTGTGACTCCCTCACTCTCTCACTCCCTCAGTGACTCCCTCACTCTCTGTGAATCCCTCGCTCTCTCAGTGACTCCCTTGCTCCCTCACTCCCTCAGTGACTCCCTCACTCCCTCAGTGACTCTCTCACTCTCTGTGACTCCCTCACTCTCTCAGTGAATCCCGCACTCGCTCCCTCACTCTCTCAGTGACTCTCTCACTCCCTCATTCTCTGTGACTCCCTCACTCTCTCAGTGACTCACTCACTCTCTCAGTGACTCCCTCACGCCCTCAGTGACTCTCTCACTCCCTCACTCTCTGTGACTCCCTCACTCTCTCAGTGACTCCCTCACTCTCTCAGTGACTCACTCACTCTCTCAGTGACTCCCTCACTCCCTCAGTGACTCTCTCACTCCCTCATTCTCTGTGACTCCCTCACTCTCTCAGTGACTCCCTCACTCTCTCAGTGACTCTCTCACTCTCTGTGACTCCCTCACTCTCTCAGTGACTCCCTCACTCTCTGTGACTCCCTCACTCTCTCAGAGACTCTCTCACTCTCTGTGACTCCCTCACTCTCTGTGACTCCCTCACTCCCTCAGTGACTCACTCACTCCCTCAGTGACTCCCTCACTCCCTCAGTGACTCCCTCGCTCCCTCAGTGACTCACTCACTCCCTCAGTGACTCCCTCACTCTCTCAGTGACTCCCTCACTCTCTACGTGACTCCCTCACTCTCTGTGACTCCCTCACTCTCTCAGTGACTCCCTCACTCCCTCAGTGACTCACTCACTCTCAGTGACTCCCTCACTCTCTGTGACTCCCTCACTCCCTCAGTGACTCCCTCACTCTCTGTGACTCCCTCACTCTCAGTGACTCCCTCACTCTCTGTGACTCCCTCACTCTCTGTGACTCCCTCACTCTCTCAGTGACTCCCTCACTCCCTCAGTGACTCACTCACTCCCTCAGTGACTCCCTCACTCCCTCAGTGACTCCCTCGCTCCCTCAGTGACTCTCTCATTCCCTCAGTGACTCCCTCACTCTCTCAGTGACTCCCTCACTCGCTCCCTCACTCTCTCTGTGACTCCCTCACTCTCTGTGACTCCCTCACTCTCTCACTCCCTCAGTGACTCCCTCACTCTCTCAGTGAATCCCTCGCTCTCTCATTGACTCCCTTGCATCCCTCACTCCCTCAGTGACTCCCTCACTCTCTGTGACTCCCGCACTCGCTCCCTCACTCTCTGTGACTCCCTCACTCTTCCAGTGACTCACTCACTCTCTCAGTGACTCCCTCACTCTCTCTGTGACTCCCTCACTCTCTGTGACTCCCTCACTCTCTCACTCCCTCAGTGACTCCCTCACTCTCTCAGTGAATCCCTCGCACTCTCAGTGACTCCCTTGCTCCCTCACTCCCTCAGTGACTCCCTCACTCCCTCAGTGACTCTCTCACTCTCTGTGACTCCCTCACTCTCTCAGTGACTCCCGCACTCGCTCCCTCACTCTCTCAGTGACTCCCTCACTCTCCCAGTGACTCACTCACTCTCTCAGTGACTCCCTCACTCCCTCAGTGACTCTCTCACTCCCTCATTCTCTGTGACTCCCTCACTCTCTCAGTGACTCACTCACTCTCTCAGTGACTCCCTCACTCCCTCAGTGACTCTCTCATTCCCTTACTCTCTGTGACTCCCTCACTCCCTCAGTGACTCACTCACTCCCTCAGTGACTCACTCACTCTCTGACTCCCTCACTCTCTGTGACTCCCGCACTCCCTCAGTGACTCACTCACTCTCAGTGACTCCCTCACTCTCTGTGACTCCCTCACTCTCTCAGTGACTCCCTCACTGTCTCAGTGACTCCCTCGCTCCCTCACTCTCTCAGTGACTCACTCACTCCTTCACTCTCTGTGACTCCCACACTCTCTCACTCCCTCAGTGACTCCCTCACTCTCTGTGACTCCCTCACTCTCTGTGACTCCCTCACTCTCTCACTCCCTCAGTGACTCCCTCACTCTCTGTGAATCCCTCGCTCTCTCAGTGACTCCCTTGCTCCCTCACTCCCTCAGTGACTCCCTCACTCCCTCAGTGACTCTCTCACTCTCTGTGACTCCCTCACTCTCTCAGTGAATCCCGCACTCGCTCCCTCACTCTCTCAGTGACTCTCTCACTCCCTCATTCTCTGTGACTCCCTCACTCTCTCAGTGACTCACTCACTCTCTCAGTGACTCCCTCACGCCCTCAGTGACTCTCTCACTCCCTCACTCTCTGTGACTCCCTCACTCTCTCAGTGACTCCCTCACTCTCTCAGTGACTCACTCACTCTCTCAGTGACTCCCTCACTCCCTCAGTGACTCTCTCACTCCCTCATTCTCTGTGACTCCCTCACTCTCTCAGTGACTCCCTCACTCTCTCAGTGACTCTCTCACTCTCTGTGACTCCCTCACTCTCTCAGTGACTCCCTCACTCTCTGTGACTCCCTCACTCTCTCAGAGACTCTCTCACTCTCTGTGACTCCCTCACTCTCTGTGACTCCCTCACTCCCTCAGTGACTCACTCACTCCCTCAGTGACTCCCTCACTCCCTCAGTGACTCCCTCGCTCCCTCAGTGACTCACTCACTCCCTCAGTGACTCCCTCACTCTCTCAGTGACTCCCTCACTCTCTACGTGACTCCCTCACTCTCTGTGACTCCCTCACTCTCTCAGTGACTCCCTCACTCCCTCAGTGACTCACTCACTCTCAGTGACTCCCTCACTCTCTGTGACTCCCTCACTCCCTCAGTGACTCCCTCACTCTCTGTGACTCCCTCACTCTCTGTGACTCCCTCACTCTCAGTGACTCCCTCACTCTCTGTGACTCCCTCACTCTCTGTGACTCCCTCACTCTCTCAGTGACTCACTCACTCCCTCAGTGACTCCCTCACTCCCTCAGTGACTCCCTCGCTCCCTCAGTGACTCTCTCATTCCCTCAGTGACTCCCTCACTCTCTCAGTGACTCCCTCACTCGCTCCCTCACTCTCTCTGTGACTCCCTCACTCTCTGTGACTCCCTCACTCTCTCACTCCCTCAGTGACTCCCTCACTCTCTCAGTGAATCCCTCGCTCTCTCAGTGACTCCCTTGCATCCCTCACTCCCTCAGTGACTCCCTCACTCTCTGTGACTCCCGCACTCGCTCCCTCACTCTCTGTGACTCCCTCACTCTTCCAGTGACTCACTCACTCTCTCAGTGACTCCCTCACTCTCTCTGTGACTCCCTCACTCTCTGTGACTCCCTCACTCTCTCACTCCCTCAGTGACTCCCTCACTCTCTCAGTGAATCCCTCGCACTCTCAGTGACTCCCTTGCTCCCTCACTCCCTCAGTGACTCCCTCACTCCCTCAGTGACTCTCTCACTCTCTGTGACTCCCTCACTCTCTCAGTGACTCCCGCACTCGCTCCCTCACTCTCTCAGTGACTCCCTCACTCTCCCAGTGACTCACTCACTCTCTCAGTGACTCCCTCACTCCCTCAGTGACTCTCTCACTCCCTCATTCTCTGTGACTCCCTCACTCTCTCAGTGACTCACTCACTCTCTCAGTGACTCCCTCACTCCCTCAGTGACTCTCTCATTCCCTTACTCTCTGTGACTCTCTTACTCCCTCAGTGACTCTCTCACTCTCTGTGACTCCCTCACTTTCTCAGTGACTCCCGCACTCGCTCCCTCACTCTCTCAGTGACTCCCTCACTCTCCCAGTGACTCACTCACTCTCTCAGTGACTCCCTCACTCCCTCAGTGACTCTCTCACTCCATCATTCTCTGTGACTCCCTCACTCTCTCAGTGACTCACTCACTCTCTCAGTGACTCCCTCACTCCCTCAGTGACTCTCTCACTGACTCCCTCACTCTCCCAGTGACTCACTCACTCTCTCAGTGACTCCCTCACTCCCTCAGTGACTCTCTCACTCCATCATTCTCTGTGACTCCCTCACTCTCTCAGTGACTCACTCACTCTCTCAGTGACTCCCTCACTCCCTCAGTGACTCTCTCACTCCCTCACTCTCTGTGACTCTCTCACTCTCTCAGTGACTCCCTCACTCTCTCAGTGACTCACTCACTCTCTCAGTGACTCCCTCACTCCCTCAGTGACTCTCTCACTCCCTCATTCTCTGTGACTCCCTCACTCTCTCAGTGACTCCCTCACTCTCTGTGACTCCCTCACTCTCTCAGAGACTCTCTCACTCCCTCATTCTCTGTGACTCCCCCACTCCCTCAGTGACTCCCTCACTCTCTGTGACTCCCTCACACTCTCAGTGACTCCCTCACTCTCAGTGACACCCTCACTCTCAGTGACTCCCTCACTCTCTGTGACTCCCTCACTCTCTCACTCCCTCAGTGACTCCCTCACTTTCTGTGAATCCCTCGCTCTCTCAGTGACTCCCTTGCTCCCTCACTCCCTCAGTCACTCCCTCACTCCCTCAGTGACTCTCTCACTCTCTGTGACTCCCTCACTCTCTCAGTGAATCCCGCACTCGCTCCCTCACTCTCTCAGTGACTCCCTCACTCTCCCAGTGACTCACTCACTCTCTCAGTGACTCCCTCACTCCCTCAGTGACTCTCTCACTCCCTCATTCTCTGTGACTCCCTCACTCTCTCAGTGACTCACTCACTCTCTCAGTGACTCCCTCACTCTCTGTGACTCCCTCACTCTCTCAGTGACTCCCTCACTCTCTCAGTGACTCACTCACTCTGTTTCTCACTCACTCCCTCAGTGACTCCCTCGCTCCCTCAGTGACTCACTCACTCCCTCAGTGACTCCCTCACTCCCTCAGTGACTCCCTCACTCCCTCAGTGACTCCCTCACTCTCTCAGTGACTCCCTCACTCTCTGACTCCCTCACTCTCTCAGTGACTCCCTCACTCCCTCAGTGACTCACTCACTCTCAGTGACTCCCTCACTCTCTGTGACTCCCTCACTCCCTCAGTGACTCACTCACTCTCTGTGACTCCCTCACTCTCTGTGACTCCCGCACTCCCTCAGTGACTCACTCACTCTCAGTGACTCCCTCACTCTCTGTGACTCCCTCACTCTCTCAGTGACTCCCTCACTGTCTCAGTGACTCCCTCGCTCCCTCACTCTCTCAGTGACTCACTCACTCCTTCACTCTCTGTGACTCCCTCACTCTCTCACTCCCTCAGTGACTCCCTCACTCTCTGTGACTCCCTCACACTCTGTGACTCCCTCACTCTCTCACTCCCTCAGTGACTCCCTCACTCTCTGTGAATCCCTCGTTCTCTCAGTGACTCCCTTGCTCCCTCACTCCCTCAGTGACTCCCTCACTCCCTCAGTGACTCTCTCACTCTCTGTGACTCCCTCACTCTCTCAGTGACTCCCTCACTCTCTGTGACTCCCTCACTCTCTCAGAGACTCTCTCACTCCCTCATTCTCTGTGACTCCCTCACTCTCAGTGACTCCCTCACTCTCTCAGTGACTCCCTCACTCCCTCAGTGACTCACTCACTCCCTCAGTGACTCCCTCACTCCCTCAGTGACTCCCTCGCTCCCTCAGTGACTCCCTCATTCCCTCAGTGACTCCCTCACTCTCTCAGTGACTCCCTCACTCGCTCCCTCACTCTCTCTGTGACTCCCTCACTCTCTGTGACTCCCTCACTCTCTCACTCCCTCAGTGACTCCCTCACTCTCTCAGTGAATCCCTCGCTCTCTCAGTGACTCCCTTGCTCCCTCACTCCCTCAGTGACTCCCTCACTCTCTCAGTGACTCCCGCACTCGCTCCCTCACTCTCTCAGTGACTCCCTCACTCTCCCAGTGACTCACTCACTCTCTCAGTGACTCCCTCACTCCCTCAGTGACTCCCTCACTCTCTCTGTGACTCCCTCACTCTCTGTGACTCGCTCACTCTCTCACTCCCTCAGTGACTCCCTCACTCTCTCAGTGAATCCCTCGCTCTCTCAGTGACTCCCTTGATCCCTCACTCCCTCAGTGACTCCCTCACTCCCTCAGTGACTCTCTCACTCTCTGTGACTCCCTCACTCTCTCAGTGACTCCCGCACTCGCTCCCTCACTCTCTCAGTGACTCCCTCACTCTCCCAGTGACTCACTCACTCTCTCAGTGACTCCCTCACTCCCTCAGTGACTCTCTCACTCCCTCATTCTCTGTGACTCCCTCACTCTCTCAGTGACTCACTCACTCTTTCAGTGACTCCCTCACTCCCTCAGTGACTCTCTCATTCCCTCACTCTCTGTGACTCTCTCACTCTCTCAGTGACTCCCTCACTCTCTCAGTGACTCACTCACTCTCTCAGTGACTCCCTCACTCCCTCAGTGACTCTCTCACTCCCTCATTCTCTGTGACCCCCTCACTCTCTCAGTGACTCTCTCACTCTCTGTGACTCCCTCACTCTCTCAGTGACTCCCTCACTCTCTGTGACTCCCTCACTCTCTCAGAGACTCTCTCACTCCCTCACTCTCTGTGACTCTCTCACTCTCTCAGTGACTCCCTCACTCTCTCAGTGACTCCCTCACTCTCTGTGACTCCCTCGCTCTCTCAGTGACTCCCTTGCTCCCTCACTCCCTCAGTGACTCCCTCACTCTCTGTGACTCCCTCACTCTCTCAGTGACTCCCTCACTCTCTCAGTGACTCCCTCACTCTCTGTGACTCCCTCACTCTCTGTTACTCCCTCACTCTCTCAGTGACTCACTCACTCTCTCAGTGACTCCCTCACTCCCTCACTCTCTGTGACTCCCTCACTCTCTCAGTGACTCCCTCACTCTCTGTGACTCACTCACTCTCTCAGTGACTCACTCACTCACTCAGTGACTCCCTCACTCCCTCAGTGACTCCCTCGCTCCCTCAGTGACTCCCTCGCTCCCTCAGTGACTCACTCACTCCCTCAGTGACTCATTCACTCCCTCAGTGACTCCCTCACTCTCTCAGTGACTCCCTCACTCTCTCAGTGATTCACTCACTCTCAGTGACTCCCTCACTCTCAGTGACTCCCTCACTCTCTGTGACTCCCTCACTCCCTCAGTGACTCCCTCACTCTCTGTGACTCCCTCACTCTCTGTGACTCCCTCACTCTCTGTGACTCCCGCACTCCCTCAGTGACTCACTCACTCTCAGTGACTCCCTCACTCTCTGTGACTCCCTCACTCTCCCAGTGACTCCCTCACTGTCTCAGTGACTCCCTCGCTCCCTCACTCTCTCAGTGACTCACTCACTCCTTCACTCTCTCAGTGACTCCCTCACTCTCTCAGTGACTCCCTTGCTCCCTCACTCCCTCAGTGACTCCCTCACTCCCTCAGTGACTCTCTCACTCTCTGTGACTCCCTCACTCTCTCAGTGACTCCCGCACTCGCTCCCTCACTCTCAGTGACTCCCTCACTCTCCCAGTGACTCACTCACTCTCTCAGTGACTCCCTCACTCCCTCAGTGACTCTCTCACTCCCTCATTCTCTGTGACTCCCTCATTCTCTCAGTGACTCACTCACTCTCTGTGACTCCCTCACTCCCTCAGTGACTCTCTCACTCCCTCACTCTCTGTGACTCCCTCACTCTCTCAGTGACTCCCTCACTCTCTCAGTGACTCACTCACTCTCTCAGTGACTCCCTCACTCCCTCAGTGACTCTCTCACTCCCTCATTCTCTGTGACTCCCTCACTCTCTCAGTGACTCCCTCACTCTCTCAGTGACTCACTCACTCTCTCAGTGACTCCCTCACTCCCTCAGTGACTCTCTCACTCCCTCATTCTCTGTGACTCCCTCACTCTCTCAGTGACTCTCTCACTCCCTCATTCTCTGTGACTCCCTCACTCTCTCAGTGACTCACTCACTCTCTGTGACTCCCTCACTCTCTCAGTGACTCCCTCACTCTCTGTGACTCCCTCACTCTCTCAGAGACTCTCTCACTCCCTCATTCTCTGTGACTCCCTCACTCCCTCAGTGACTCCCTCACTCTCTGTGACTCCCTCACTCTCTCAGTGACTCCCTCACTCTCTGTGACTCCCTCACTCTCTGTGACTCCCTCACTCTCTCAGTGACTCCCTCACTCCCTCAGTGACTCACTCACTCCCTCAGTGACTCCTCACTCCCTCAGTGACTCCCTCGCTCCCTCAGTGACTCACTCACTCCCTCAGTGACTCCCTCACTCTCTCAGTGACTCCCTCACTCTCTCAGTGACTCCCTCACTCCCTCAGTGACTCACTCACTCTCAGTGACTCCCTCACTCTCTGTGACTCCCTCACTCCCTCAGTGACTCCCTCGCTCCCTCAGTGACTCACTCACTCCCTCAGTGACTCATTCACTCCCTCAGTGACTCCCTCACTCTCTCAGTGACTCCCTCACTCTCTCAGTGACTCACTCACTCTCAGTGACTCCCTCACTCTCTGTGACTCCCTCACTCCCTCAGTGACTCACTCACTCTCTGTGACTCCCTCACTCTCTGTGACTCCCTCACTCTCTGTGACTCCCGCACTCCCTCAGTGACTCACTCACTCTCAGTGACTCCCTCACTCTCTGTGACTCTCTCACTCTCCCAGTGACTCCCTCACTGTCTCAGTGACTCCCTCGCTCCCTCACTCTCTCAGTGACTCACTCACTCCTTCACTCTCTCAGTGACTCCCTCACTCTCTCACTCCCTCAGTGACTCCCTCACTCTCTGTGAATCCCTCGCTCTCTCAGTGACTCCCTTGCTCCCTCACTCCCTCAGTGACTCCCTCACTCCCTCAGTGACTCTCTCACTCTCTGTGACTCCCTCACTCTCTGTGACTCCCGCACTCGCTCCCTCACTCTCTCAGTGACTCCCTCACTCTCCCAGTGACTCACTCACTCCCTCAGTGACTCCCTCACTCCCTCAGTGACTCTCTCACTCCCTCATTCTCTGTGACTCCCTCATTCTCTCAGTGACTCACTCACTCTCTCAGTGACTCTCTCACTCCCTCACTCTCTGTGACTACCTCACTCTCTCAGTGACTCCCTCACTCTCTCAGTGACTCACTCACTCTCTCAGTGACTCCCTCACTCCCTCAGTGACTCTCTCACTCCCTCATTCTCTGTGACTCCCTCACTCTCTCAGTGACTCTCTCACTCCCTCATTCTCTGTGACTCCCTCACTCTCTCAGTGACTCACTCACTCTCTGTGACTCCCTCACTCTCTCAGTGACTCACTCACTCTCTGTGACTCCCTCACTCTCTCAGTGACTCCCTCACTCTCTGTGACTCCCTCACTCTCTCAGAGACTCTCTCACTCCCTCATTCTCTGTGACTCCCTCACTCCCTCAGTGACTCCCTCACTCTCTGTGACTCCCTCACTCTCTCAGTGACTCCCTCACTCTCTGTAACTCCCTCACTCTCTGTGACTCCCTCACTCTGTGACTCCCTCACTCTCTCAGTGACTCCCTCACTCCCTCAGTGACTCACTCACTCCCTCAGTGACTCATTCACTCCCTCAGTGACTCCCTCACTCTCTCAGTGACTCCCTCACTCTCTCAGTGACTCACTCACTCTCAGTGACTCCCTCACTCTCAGTGACTCCCTCACTCTCTGTGACTCACTCACTCTCTGTGACTCCCTCACTCTCTGTGACTCCCTCACTCTCTGTGACTCCCGCACTCCCTCAGTGACTCACTCACTCTCAGTGACTCCCTCACTCTCTGTGACTCCCTCACTCTCCCAGTGATTCCCTCACTCTCTCAGTGACTCCCTCACTCCCTCAGTGACTCACTCACTCTCAGTGACTCCCTCACTCTCTGTGACTCCCTCACTCCCTCAGTGACTCACTCACTCTCTGTGACTCCCTCATTCTCTGTGACTCCCTCACTCTCTGTGACTCCCGCACTCCCTCAGTGACTCACTCACTCTCAGTGACTCCCTCACTCCCTCAGTGACTACCTCACTCTCTGTGACTCCCTCACTCCCTCAATGACTCACTCACTCTGTGACTCCCTCACTCTCTCAGTGACTCCCTTACTCTCTCAGTGACTCCCTCACTCCCTCAGTGACTCCCTCACTCACTCTCTCAGTGACTCCCTCACTCTCTCAATGACTCACTCGCTCTCTCAGTGACTCCCTCACTCTCTCAGTGACTCCCTCACTCTCTCAGTGACTCCCTCACTCCCTCAGTGACTCACTCACTCTCTGTGACTCCCTCACTCTCTCAGTGACTCACTCACTCTCTCAGTGAC
This sequence comes from Pristiophorus japonicus, assembly GCF_044704955.1. Lineage (NCBI taxonomy): Eukaryota > Metazoa > Chordata > Chondrichthyes > Pristiophoridae > Pristiophorus > Pristiophorus japonicus. The sequence goes on along the minus strand of NW_027254713.1, from coordinate 131,321 downwards.
TCCCTCACTCTCTGTGACTCCCTCACTCACTCTCTGTGATTCCCTCACTCTCTCAGTGACTCACTCACTCTCTGTGACTCAGTCACTCTCTCAGTGACTCCCTCACTCACTCACTCTCAGTGACTCACTCACTCTCTCAGTGACTCCCTCACTTCCTCACTCTCTGTGACTCCCTCACTCCCTCAGTGACTCTCTCACTCTCTGACACCCTCACTCTCTCAGTGACTCACTCACTCTCTCAGTGACTCACTCACTCTCTGTGACTCCCTCACTCTCTCACTCTCTGTGACTCACTCACTCTCTCAGTGACTCCCTCACTCTCTCAGTGACTCCCTCACTCACTCACTCAGTGACTCCCTCACTCTCTCAGTGACTCACTCACTCTCTCAGTGACTCACTCACTCTCTGTGACTCCCTCACTCTCTCAGTGACTCCCTCACTCACTCTCTGTGATTCCCTCACTCTCTCAGTGACTCACTCATTCTCTGTGACTCCCTCACTCACTCAGTGACTCAATCACTCTCTCAGTGACTCCCTCACTCCCTCACTCTCAGTGACTCCCTCACTCTCTCAGTGACTCCCTCACTCTCTCAGTGACTCACTCACTCTCTCAGTGACTCACTCACTCTCTCTGTGACTCCCTCACTCCCTCACTCTCTGTGACTCCCTCACTCCCTCAGTGACTCCCTCACTCTCTCAGTGACTCCCTCACTCTCTCAGTGACTCACTCACTCTCTGTGACTCCCTCACTCTCTCACTCTCTCAGTGACTCACTCACTCTCTCAGTGACTCACTCACTCTCTCAGTGACTCCCTCACTCACTCTCTGTGACTCACTCGCTCTCTGTGACTCACTCACTCTCTCTGTGACTCCCTCACTCCCTCACTCTCTGTGACTCCCTCACTCCCTCAGTGACTCCCTCACTCTCTCAGTGACTCCCTCACTCTCTCTGTGACTCCGTCACTCACTCACATAGTAACTCACTCGCTCTCTCAGTGACTCACTCACTCTCTCAGTGACTCCCTCACTCACTCACTCTCTGTGACTCCCTCACTCTCTCACTCTCTGTGACTCACTGACTCTCTCTGTGACTCCCTCACTCTCTCAGTGACTCCCTCACTCACTCAGTGACTCACTCGCTCACTCAGTGACTCACTCACTCTCTCTGTGACTCCCTCACTCTCTCAGTGACTCCCTCACTCACTCTCTCAGTGACTCCCTCACTCTCACAGTGACTCACTCACTCTCTCTGTGACTCCCCCACTCCCTCAGTGACTCACTCACTCTCTGTGACTCCCTCACTCTCTCACTCTCTCAGTGACTCACTCACTCTCAGTGACTCACTCACTCTCTCAGTGACTCACTCACTCTCTCAGTGACTCCCTCACTCACTCAGTGACTCACTCGCTCTCTCAGTGACTCACTCGCTCAGTGACTCACTCACTCTCTGTGACTCCCTCACTCACTCTCTCAGTGACTCCCTCACTCACTCTCTGTGACTCACTCGCTCTCTCAGTGACTCACTCACTCTCTGTGACTCCCTCACTCACTCTCTGTGACTCCCTCACTCACTCTCTCAGTGACTCACACACTCTGTGACTCACTCACTCTCTCACTCAGTGACTCACTCGCTCTCTGTGACTCACTCGCTCTCTCAGTGACTCACTCACTCTCTGTGACTCCCTCACTCACTCTCTGTGACTCACTCACTCTCTCAGTGACTCACTCACTCTCTCAGTGACTCCCTCACTCACTCAGTGACTCACTCACTCACTCAGTGACTCACTCGCTCTCTGTGACTCACTCACTCTCTCACTCAGTGACTCACTCGCTCTCTCAGTGACTCACTCACTCTCTGTGACTCCCTCACTCACTCTCTCAGTGACTCACTCGCTCTCTCAGTGACTGACTCACTCTCTGTGACTCCCTCACTCACTCTCTGTGACTCCCTCACTCACTCTCTCAGTGACTCACTCACTCTCTGTGACTCCCTCACTCACTGACTCAGTGACTCACTCGCTCTCTGTGACTCACTCGCTCTCTCAGTGACTCACTCACTCTCTGTGACTCCCTCACTCACTCACTCAGTGACTCACTCGCTCTCTGTGACTCACTCGCTCTCTCAGTGACTCACTCACTCTCTGTGACTCCCTCACTCACTCTCTCAGTGACTCACTCACTCTCTCAGTGACTCACTCACTCAGTGACTCACTCACTCACTCAGTGACTCACTCGCTCTCTGTGACTCACTGACTCTCTCACTCAGTGACTCACTCGCTCTCTCAGTGACTCACTCACTCTCTCAGTGACTCCCTCACTCACTCTCTCAGTGACTCACTCGCTCTCTCAGTGACTGACTCACTCTCTGTGACTCCCTCACTCACTCTCTGTGACTCCCTCACTCACTCTCTCAGTGACTCACTCACTCTCTGTGACTCCCTCACTCACTCACTCAGTGACTCACTCGCTCTCTGTGACTCACTCGCTCTCTCAGTGACTCACTCACTCTCTGTGACTCCCTCACTCACTCACTCAGTGACTCACTCGCTCTCTGTGACTCACTCGCTCTCAGTGACTCACTCGCTCTCTCAGTGACTCACTCGCTTTCTGTGACTCACTCGCTCTCAGTGACTCACTCACACTCTGTGACTCACTCACTCTCTCTGTGACTCACTCACTCTCTCTGTGGTTCACTCACTCTCTGTGACTCACTCGCTCTCAGTGACTCACTCGCTCTCAGTGACTCACTCGCTCTCAGTGACTCACTCACTCTCTCAGTGACTCACTCACTCTGTGACTCACTCGCTCTCTCAGTGACTCACTCGCTCTCTCAGTGACTCACTCGCTCTCTCTGTGACTCACTCACTCTCTCAGTGACTCACTCACTCTCTGTGACTCACTCGCTCTCTGTGACTCACTCACTCTCTCAGTGACTCACTCACTCTCTCAGTGACTCACTCGCTCTCAGTGACTCACTCGCTCTCAGTGACTCACTCGCTCTCTGTGACTCACTCACTCTCTCAGTGACTCACTCGCTCTCTGTGACTCACTCACTCTCTGTGACTCACTCACTCTCTCTGTGACTCACTCGCTCTCAGTGACTCACTCGCTCTCTGTGACTCACTCAATCTCTGTGCCTCACTCACTCTCTGTGACTCACTCGCTCTCTCAGTGACTCACCCGCTCTCTGTGACTCACTCACTCTCTGTGACTCACTCGCTCTCTCTGTGACTCACTCGCTCTCTCTGTGACTCACTCGCTCTCTGTGACTCACTCACTCTCTGTGACTCACTCGCTCTCTCTGTGACTCACTCGCTCTCTCTGTGACTCACTCACTCTCTGTGACTCACTCGCTCTCAGTGACTCACTCGCTCTCTCTGTGACTCACTCGCTCTCTGTGACTCACTCACTCTCTCAGTGACTCACTCACTCTCTCTGTGACTCACTCACTCTCTCAGTGACTCACTCGCTCTCTCAGTGACTCACTCACTCTCTGTGACTCACTCACTCTCTCTGTGACTCACTCACTCTCTCAGTGACTCACTCGCTCACTGTGACTCACTCGCTTTCTGTGACTCACTCGCTCTCTGTGACTCACTCGCTCTCTCAGTGACTCACTCGCTCTCAGTGACTCACTCTCTCTCAGTGACTCACTCACTCACTCAGTGACTCACTCGCTCTCTCAGTGACTCACTCGCTCTCTCAGTGACTCACTCGCTCTCTCAGTGACTCACTCACTCACTCAGTGACTCACTCGCTCTCTGAGTGACTCACTCGCTCTCTCTGTGACTCACTCGCTCTCTCAGTTACTCACTCGCTCTCAGTGACTCACTCTCTCTCAGTGACTCACTCACTCACTCAGTGACTCACTCGCTCTCTCAGTGACTCACTCGCTCTCTCAGTGACTCACTCACTCTCTCAGTGACTCACTCGCTCTCAGTGACTCACTCTCTCACTCAGTGACTCACTCGCTCTCTCAGTGACTCACTCGCTCTCTCAGTGACTCACTCACTCACTCAGTGACTCACTCGCTCTCAGTGACTCACTCTCTCTCAGTGACTCACTCACTCTCTCAGTGACTCACTCACTCTCTCAGTGACTCACTCGCTCTCTGTGACTCACTCGCTCTCTGTGACTCCCTCACTCACTCTCTGTGACTCACTCGCTCTCTGTGACTCACTCACTCTCAGTGACTCACTCGCTCTCAGTGACTCACTCACTCTCTCAGTGACTCACTCACTCTCTCTGTGACTCACTCACTCTCTGTGACTCACTCGCTCTCAGTGACTCACTCTCTCTCAGTGACTCACTCACTCTCTCTGTGACTCACTCACTCTCTCTGTGACTCACTCGCTCTCTGTGACTCACTCGCTCTCTCAGTGACTCCCTCACTCTCTGTGACTCCCTCACTCCCTCACTCTCTCAGTGACTCACTCGCTCTCAGTGACTCACTCGCTCTCTGTGACTCACTCGCTCTCTTAGTGACTCACTCTCTCTCAGTGACTCACTCACTCTCTCTGTGACTCACTCACTCTCTCAGTGACTCACTCGCTCTCAGTGACTCACTCGCTCTCTGTGACTCACTCGCTCTCAGTGACTTACTCGCTCTCTCTGTGACTCACTCGCTCTCTGTGACTCACTCGCTCTCAGTGACTCACTCACTCTCTGTGACTCACTCACTCTCTCAGTGACTCACTCGCTCTCAGTGACTCACTCGCTCTCTGTGACTCACTCACTCTCTCAGTGACTCACTCGCTCTCAGTGACTCAGTCGCTCTCAGTGACTCACTCACTCTCTGTGACTCACTCGCTCTCAGTGACTCACTCGCTCTCAGTGACTCACTCGCTCTCTGTGACTCACTCGCTCTCAGTGACTCACTCACTCTCTCAGTGACTCACTCACTCTCTCAGTGACTCACTCGCTCTCAGTGACTCACTCACTCTCTGTGACTCACTCACTCTCTGTGACTCACTCGCTCTCTGTGACTCACTCGCTCTCAGTGACTCACTCACTTTCTGTGACTCACTCACTCTCTCAGTGACTCACTCGCTCTCAGTGACTCACTCACTCTCTGTGACTCACTCACTCTCTGTGACTCACTCGCGCTCTCTGTGACTCACTCACTCTCTGTGACTCACTCACTCTCTCTGTGACTCACTCGCTCTCTGTGACTCACTCACTCTCTCAGTGACTCACTCGCTCTCAGTGACTCACTCACTCTCTGTGACTCACTCACTCACTCAGTGACTCACTCACTCTCTGTGACTCACTCGCTCTCTGTGACTCACTCGCTCTCTGTGACTCACTCACTCTCTGTGACTCACTCGCTCTCTGTGACTCACTCACTCTCTCTGTGACTCACTCACTCTCTGTGACTCACTTACTCTCTGTGACTCACTCACTCGCTCTCAGTGACTCACTCACTCTCTGTGACTCACTTGCTCTCTGTGACTCACTCACTCTCTCTGTGACTCACTCACTCTCTCAGTGACTCACTCGCTCTCAGTGACTCACTCACTCTCTGTGACTCACTCACTCTCTGTGACTCACTCGCTCTCTGTGACTCACTCACTCTCTCAGTGACTCACTCGCTCTCAGTGACTCACTCGCTCTCTGTGACTCACTCGCTCTCTGTGACTCACTCACTCTCTCAGTGACTCACTCACTCTCTGTGACTCACTCGCTCTCTGTGACTCACTCGCTCTCAGTGACTCACTCACTCTCTGTGACTCACTCACTCTCTGTGACTCACTCGCTCTCTGTGACTCACTCTCTCAGTGACTCACTCGCTCTCTGTGACTCACTCGCTCTCTCTGTGACTCACTCACTCTCTGTGACTCACTCGCTCTCTGTGACTCACTCACTCTCTCTGTGACTCACTCACTCTCTCTATGACTCACTCATTCACTCAGTGACTCACTCGCTCTCTGTGACTCACTCACTCTCTCTGTGACTCACTCACTCTCTCAGTGACTCACTCGCTCTCTGTGTGACTCACTCGCTCTCTGTGACTCACTCACTCTCTCAGTGACTCACTCGCTCTCAGTGACTCACTCACTCTCTCAGTGACTCACTCGCTCTCAGTGACTCACTCACTCTCTCAGTGACTCACTCACTCTCTCAGTGACTCACTCGCTCTCTGTGACTCACTCACTCTCTCAGTGACTCACTCGCTCTCTGTGACTCACTCACTCTCTCCGTGACTCACTCATTCAGTGACTCACTCACTCTCTGTGACTCATTCACTCTCTGTGACTCACTGACTCTCTGTGACTCACTCACTCACTCAGTGACTCACTCACTCACTCAGTGACTCACTCGCTCTCTGTGACTCACTCACTCACTCAGTGACTCACTCACTCTCTGTGACTCACTCACTCTCTGTGACTCACTCGCTCTCTCTGTGACTCACTCACTCTCTCAGTGACTCACTCACTCTCTGTGACTCACTCACTCACTCAGTGACTCACTCCCTCTCTGTGACTCACTCGCTCTCTGTGACTCACTCACTCACTCAGTGACTCACTCCCTCTCTGTGACTCACTCGCTCTCTGTGACTCACTCGCTCTCTGTGACTCACTCGCTCTCAGTGACTCACTCGCTCTCTGTGACTCACTCGCTCTCAGTGACTCACTCACTCTCTCAGTGACTCACTCGCTCTCTGTGACTCACTCACTCTCTGTGACTCACTCACTCACTCAGTGACTCACTCACTCTCTGTGACTCACTCACTCTCTGTGACTCACTCGCTCTCTCTGTGACTCACTCACTCTCTCAGTGACTCACTCACTCTCTGTGACTCACTCACTCACTCAGTGACTCACTCCCTCTCTGTGACTCACTCGCTCTCTGTGACTCACTCACTCACTCAGTGACTCACTCCCTCTCTGTGACTCACTCGCTCTCTGTGACTCACTCGCTCTCTGTGACTCACTCGCTCTCAGTGACTCACTCGCTCTCTGTGACTCACTCGCTCTCAGTGACTCACTCACTCTCTCAGTGACTCACTCGCTCTCTGTGACTCACTCACTCTCTGTGACTCACTCACTCACTCAGTGACTCACTCACTCTCTGTGACTCACTCGCTCTCTGTGACTCACTCACTCTCTGTGACTTACTCACTCTCAGTGACTCACTCGCTCTCTCAGTGACTCACTCGCTCTCTGTGACTCACTCACTCTCTGTGACTCACTCACTCACTCAGTAACTCACTCGCTCTCTCAGTGACTCACTCGCTCTCTGTGACTCACTCGCTCTCTGTGACTCACTCACTCTCTGTGACTCACTCGCTCTCTGTGACAAACTCACTCTCTCTGACACACTCACTCGCTCTGTGACTCACTCACTCTCTGTGACTCACTCACTCACTCAGTAACTCACTCGCTCTCTCAGTGACTCACTCGCTCTCTGTGACTCACTCGCTCTCTGTGACTCACTCACTCTCTGTGACTCACTCGCTCTCTGTGACTCACTCACTCTCTGTGACTCACTCACTCACTCAGTAACTCACTCGTTCTCTCAGTGACTCACTCGCTCTCTGTGACTCACTCGCTCTCTGTGACTCACTCACTCTCTGTGACTCACTCGCTCTCTGTGACTCACTCACTCTCAGTGACTCACTCACTCAGTGACTCACTCACTCTCTCAGTGACTCACTCGCTCTCTGTGACTCACTCACTCTCTGTGACTCACTCACTCACTCAGTGACTCACTCGCTCTCTGTGACTCACTCGCTCTCTGTGACTCACTCACTCTCTGTGACTCACTCACTCTCTCAGTGACTCACTCGCTCTCTGTGACTCACTCACTCTCTGTGACTCACTCACTCTCTCTGTGACTCACTCACTCTCTGTGACTCACTCACTCTCTGTGACTCACTCGCACTCTGTGACTCCCTCACTCTCTCAGTGACTCACTCACTCTCTGTGACTCACTCGCTCTCTGTGACTCACTCACTCTCTGTGACTCACTCGCTCTCTGTGACTCCCTCACTCTCTCAGTGACTCCCTCACTCTCTCAGTGACTCACTCACTCTCTCTGTGACTCACTCACTCTCTGTGACTCACTCGCTCTCTGTGACTCCCTCACTCTCTCAGTGACTCACTCACTCTCTCAGTGACTCACTCACTCTCTGTGACTCACTCACTCTCTGTGACTCACTCACTCGCTCTCTCAGTGACTCACTCGCTCTCAGTGACTCACTCGCTCTCTGTGACTCACTCACTCTCTCAGTGACTCACTCACTCTCTGTGACTCACTCACTCTCTTTCTGTGACTCCCTCACTCACTCACTCAGTGACTCACTCGCTCTCTCAGTGACTCCCTCACTCTCTCAGTGACTCACTCGCTCTCGGTGACTCACTCACTCTCTCAGTGACTCACTCACTCTCTGTGACTCCCTCACTCTCTCAGTGACTCACTCGCTCTCTCAGTGACTCACTCGCTCTCAGTGACTCACTCGCTCTCAGTGACTCACTCGCTCTCTGTGACTCACTCACTCTCTCAGTGACTCACTCACTCTCTGTGACTCACTCACTCTCTCTGTGACTCACTCACTCTCTCTGTGACTCACTCACTCTCTCAGTGACTCACTCACTCTCTCAGTGACTCCCTCACTCTCTCAGTGACTCACTCGCTCTCTGTGACTCACTCACTCTCTGTGACTCATTCGCTCTCTGTGACTCACTCACTCTCTCTGAGACTCACTCACTCTCTGTGACTCACTCGCTCTCTCAGTGACTCCCTCACTCTCTGTGACTCACTCGCTCTCTGTGACTCACTCACTCTCTCTGTGACTCACTCACTCTCTCAGTGACTCACTCACTCACTCTCTGTGACTCCCTCACTCTCTCAGTGACTCACTCGCTCTCTGTGACTCACTCGCTCTCTGTGACTCACTCACTCTCTCTGTGACTCACTCACTCTCTCAGTGACTCACTCACTCTCTCAGTGACTCACTCACTCTCTGTGACTCACTCACTCGCTCTCTGTGACTCACTCGCTCTCAGTGACTCACTCGCTCTCTGTGACTCACTCACTCTCTCAGTGACTCACTCGCTCTCTGTGACTCACTCACTCTCTCTGTGACTCACTCACTCTCTCAGTGACTCACTCGCTCTCAGTGACTCACTCACTCTCTCAGTGACTCACTCGCTCTCAGTGACTCACTCGCTCTCTGTGACTCACTCACTCTCTCTGTGACTCACTCACTCTCTCTGTGACTCACTCACTCTCTCAGTGACTCACTCGCTCTCAGTGACTCACTCGCTCTCTGTGACTCACTCACTCTCTCTGTGACTCACTCGCTCTCTGTGACTCACTCACTCTCTCTGTGACTCACTCACTCTCTGTGACTCACTCACTCTCTCAGTGACTCACTCACTCTCAGTGACTCACTCACTCTCTCAGTGACTCACTCGCTCTCTGTGACTCACTCGCTCTCTGTGACTCACTCACTCTCTCTGTGACTCACTCACTCTCTCTGTGACTCACTCGCTCTCTGTGACGCACTCGCTCTCTGTGACTCACTCACTCTCTGTGACTCACTCACTCTCTCAGTGACTCACTCACTCTCTGTGACTCCCTCACTCTCTGTGACTCACTCGCTCTCAGTGACTCACTCACTCTCTGTGACTCCCTCACTCTCTCAGTGACTCACTCACTCTCTGTGACTCACTCACTCTCTCAGTGACTCACTCACTCTCTGTGACTCCCTCACTCTCCCAGTGACTCACTCACTCTCTCTGTGACTCACTCACTCTCTCTGTGACTCACTCACTCTCTGTGACTCACTCACTCTCTCAGAGACTCACTCACTCTCTCAGTGACTCACTCACTCTCTGTGACTCACTCACTCTCTCTGTGACTCACTCACTCACTCAGTGACTCACTCGCTCTCTGTGACTCACTCACTCTCTGTGACTCACTCACTCTCTCAGTGACTCACTCACTCTCTCAGTGACTCACTCACTCTCTCAGTGACTCACTCGCTCTCTCTGTGACTCACTCACTCTCTCTGTGACTCACTCACTCACTCTGTGACTCACTCACTCTCTGTGACTCACTCGCTCTCTGTGACTCAGTCGCTCTCTGTGACTCACTCGCTCTCAGTAACTCACTCACTCTCTGTGACTCACTCACTCAGTGACTCACTCGCTCTCTGTGACTCACTTACTCACTCAGTGACTCACTCACTCTCTCAGTGACTCACTCGCTCTCTGTGACTCACTCGCTCTCTGTGACTCACTCACTCTCTGTGACTCACTCGCTCTCTGTGACTCACTCACTCACTCAGTGACTCACTCACTCGCTCAGTGACTCACTCACTCTCTCAGTGACTCACTCACTCACTCAGTGACTCACTCACTCGCTCAGTGACTCACTCACTCTCAGTGACTCACTCACTCACTCAGTGACTCACTCACTCTCTCAGTGACTCACTCTCTCAGTGACTCACTCGCTCTCTGTGACTCACTCACTCTCTCAGTGACTCACTCGCTCTCTGTGACTCACTCGCTCTCTGTGACTCACTCACTCTCTGTGACTCACTCACTCACTCAGTGACTCACTCACTCTCTCTGTGACTCACTCGCTCTCTGTGACTCACTCACTCTCTGTGACTCACTCACTCTCTGTGACTCACTCACTCAGTGACTCACTCACTCTCTCTGTGACTCACTCACTCTCTGTGACTCACTCACTCAGTGACTCACTCACTCTCTCTGTGACTCACTCACTCACTCAGTGACTCACTCACTCTCTCTGTGACTCACTCACTCTCTCTGTGACTCACTCACTCTCTGTGACTCACTCACTCTCAGTGACTCACTCACTCTCTCAGTGACTCACTCATTCTCTCAGTGACTCACTCGCTCTCTGTGACTCACTCACTCACTCTGTGACTCACTCACTCTCTCTGTGACTCACTCGCTCTCTGTGACTCACTCACTCTCTGTGACTCACTCACTCTCTCAGTGACTCACTCACTCTCTGTGACTCACACACTCTCGGTGACTCACTCGCTCTCTGTGACTCCCTCACTCTCTCAGTGACTTACTCACTCTCTCTGTGACTCACTCACTCTCTCTGTGACTCACTCGCTCTCTGTGACTCACTCACTCTCTCAGTGACTCACTCACTCTCTCAGTGACTCACTCGCTCTCTGTGACTCACTCACTCTCTCTGTGACTCACTCACTCTCTCAGTGACTCACTCACTCTCTCAGTGACTCACTCGCTCTCTGTGACTCACTCACTCTCTGTGACTCACTCGCTCTCTGTGACTCACTCACTCTCTCAGTGACTCACTCGCTCTCTGTGACTCACTCACTCTCTGTGACTCACTCGCTCTCTGTGACTCACTCACTCTCTCAGTGACTCACTCGCTCTCAGTGACTCACTCACTCTCTCAGTGACTCACTCGCTCTCTCAGTGACTCACTCACTCTCTGTGACTCACTCACTCTCTCAGTGACTCACTCGCTCTCTGTGACTCACTCGCTCTCAGTGACTCACTCACTCTCTCAGTGACTCACTCGCTCTCTGTGACTCAGTCGCTCTCTGTGACTCACTCGCTCTCAGTAACTCACTCACTCTCTCAGTGACTCACTCACTCAGTGACTCACTCGCTCTCTGTGACTCACTCACTCACTCAGTGACTCACTCACTCTCTCAGTGACTCACTCGCTCTCTGTGACTCACTCGCTCTCTGTGACTCACTCACTCTCTGTGACTCACTCGCTCTCTGTGACTCACTCACTCACTCAGTGACTCACTCACTCGCTCAGTGACTCACTCACTCTCTCAGTGACTCACTCACTCACTCAGTGACTCACTCACTCGCTCAGTGACTCACTCACTCTCAGTGACTCACTCACTCACTCAGTGACTCACTCACTCTCTCAGTGACTCACTCTCTCAGTGACTCACTCGCTCTCTGTGACTCACTCACTCTCTCAGTGACTCACTCGCTCTCTGTGACTCACTCGCTCTCTGTGACTCACTCACTCTCTGTGACTCACTCACTCACTCAGTGACTCACTCTCTCTCTCTGTGACTCACTCGCTCTCTGTGACTCACTCACTCTCTGTGACTCACTCACTCTCTGTGACTCACTCACTCTCTGTGACTCACTCACTCAGTGACTCACTCACTCTCTCTGTGACTCACTCACTCTCTGTGACTCACTCACTCACTCAGTGACTCACTCACTCTCTCTGTGACTCACTCACTCACTCAGTGACTCACTCACTCTCTCTGTGACTCACTCACTCTCTGTGACTCACTCACTCTCTGTGACTCACTCACTCTCAGTGACTCACTCACTCTCTCAGTGACTCACTCATTCTCTCAGTGACTCACTCGCTCTCTGTGACTCACTCACTCACTCTGTGACTCACTCACTCTCTCTGTGACTCACTCGCTCTCTGTGACTCACTCGCTCTCTGTGACTCACTCACTCTCTCAGTGACTCACTCGCTCTCTGTGACTCACTCACTCTCGGTGACTCACTCGCTCTCTGTGACTCCCTCACTCTCTCAGTGACTTACTCACTCTCTCTGTGACTCACTCACTCTCTCTGTGACTCACTCGCTCTCTGTGACTCACTCACTCTCTCAGTGACTCACTCACTCTCTCAGTGACTCACTCGCTCTCTGTGACTCACTCACTCTCTCTGTGACTCACTCACTCTCTCAGTGACTCACTCACTCTCTCAGTGACTCACTCGCTCTCTGTGACTCACTCACTCTCTGTGACTCACTCGCTCTCTGTGACTCACTCACTCTCTCAGTGACTCACTCGCTCTCAGTGACTCACTCACTCTCTCAGTGACTCACTCGCTCTCTCAGTGACTCACTCACTCTCTGTGACTCACTCACTCTCTCAGTGACTCACTCGCTCTCTGTGACTCACTCGCTCTCAGTGACTCACTCACTCTCTCAGTGACTCACTCGCTCTCTGTGACTCACTCACTCTCTGTGACTCACTCACTCACTCAGTGACTCACTCACTCTCTCAGTGACTCACTTGCTCTCTGTGACTCACTCGCTCTCTGTGACTCACTCACTCCCTGTGACTCACTCACTCACTCAGTGACTCACTCGCTCTCTCAGTGACTCACTCGCTCTCTGTGACTCACTCACTCAGTGACTCACTCGCTCTCTCAGTGACTCACTCGCTCTCTGTGACTCACTCGCTCTCTGTGACTCACTCACTCTCTGTGACTCACTCACTCACTCAGTGACTCACTCGCTCTCTCAGTGACTCACTCGCTCTCTGTGACTCACTCACTCTCTGTGACTCACTCACTCAGTGACTCACTCGCTCTCTCAGTGACTCACTCACTCTCTGTGACTCACTCGCTCTCTGTGACTCACTCACTCTCTGTGACTCACTCACTCACTCAGTGACTCACTCGCTCTCTCAGTGACTCACTCGCTCTCTGTGACTCACTCACTCTCTGTGACTCACTCGCTCTCTCAGTGACTCACTCACTCTCTGTGACTCACTCGCTCTCTGTGACTCACTCACTCTCTGTGACTCACTCACTCACTCAGTGACTCACTCACTCTCTGTGACTCACTCGCTCTCTGTGACTCACTCGCTCTCTGTGACTCACTCGCTCTCTGTGACTCACTCACTCACTCTCTCTGTGACTCACTCACTCTCTCAGTGACTCACTCACTCTCTCAGTGACTCACTCGCTCTCTGTGACTCACTCACTCTCTGTGACTCACTCACTCACTCAGTGACTCACTCGCTCTCTGTGATTCACTCACTCAGTGACTCACTCGCTCTCTGTGACTCACTCACTCTCTGTGACTCACTCACTCTCTCAGTGACTCACTCGCTCTCTGTGACTCACTCACTCTCTCTGTGACTCACTCGCTCTCTGTGACTCACTCACTCTCTCTGTGACTCACTCACTCTCTCTGTGACTCACTCGCTCTCCGTGACTCACTCACTCTCTCAGTGACTCACTCGCTCCCTGTGACTCACTCACTCTCTGTGACTCACTCACTCGCTCTCAGTGACTCACTCGCTCTCTGTGACTCACTCACTCTCTGTGACTCACTCACTCTCTCAGTGACTCACTCGCTCTCAGTGACTCACTCACTCTCTCAGTGACTCACTCACTCAGTGACTCACTCGCTCTCTGTGACTCACTCACTCTCTGTGACTCACTCACTCTCTCAGTGACTCACTCGCTCTCTGTGACTCACTCGCTCTCTGTGACTCACTCACTCTCTGTGACTCACTCGCTCTCTGTGACTCACTCACTCACTCAGTGACTCACTCACTCGCTCAGTGACTCACTCACTTTCTCAGTGACTCACTCACTCAGTGACTCACTCACTCGCTCAGTGACTCACTCACTCTCTGTGACTCACTCTCTGTGACTCACTCGCTCTCTGTGACTCACTCACTCTCTCAGTGACTCACTCGCTCTCTGTGACTCACTCGCTCTCTGTGACTCACTCACTCACTCAGTGACTCACTCACTCTCTCTGTGACTCACTCGCTCTCTGTGACTCACTCGCTCTCTGTGACTCACTCGCTCTCTGTGACTCACTCGCTCTCTGTGACTCACTCACTCACTCAGTGACTCACTCACTCTCTCTGTGACTCACTCACTCTCTGTGACTCACTCACTCACTCAGTGACTCACTCACTCACTCAGTGACTCACTTACTCTCTCTGTGACTCACTCACTCTCTGTGACTCACTCACTCTCTCAGTGACTCACTCACTCTCTGTGACTCACTCGCTCTCTCTGTGACTCACTCACTCACTCTGTGACTCACTCACTCTCTCAGTGACTCACTCACTCTCTCAGTGACTCACTCACTCTCTCAGTGACTCACTCATTCTCTCAATGACTCACTCACCCTCTGTGACTCACTCACTCTCTCAGTGACTCACTCACTCTCTGTGACTCACTCACTCTCTCAGTGACTCACTCACTCTCTCTGTGACTCACTCACTCTCTGTGTGACTCACTCGCTCTCTGTGACTCACTCACTCTCTGTGACTCACTCACTCTCTCAGTGACTCACTCGCTCTCTGTGACTCACTCACTCTCTCTGTGACTCACTCACTCTCTCTGTGACTCACTCACTCTCTGTGACTCACTCGCTCTCTGTGACTCACTCACTCTCTCAGTGACTCACTCGCTCTCTGTGACTCACTCACTCTCTGTGACTCACTCGCTCTCTGTGACTCCCTCACTCTCTCAGTGACTCACTCACTCTCTCAGTGACTCACTCGCTCTCTGTGACTCACTCACTCTCTGTGACTCACTCGCTCTCTGTGACTCCCTCACTCTCTCAGTGACTCACTCACTCTCTCAGTGACTCACTCACTCTCTGTGACTCACTCACTCTCTGTGACTCACTCACTCGCTCTCTCAGTGACTCACTCGCTCTCAGTGACTCACTCGCTCTCTGTGACTCACTCACTCTCTCAGTGACTCACTCACTCTCTGTGACTCACTCACTCTCTTTCTGTGACTCCCTCACTCACTCACTCAGTGACTCACTCGCTCTCTCAGTGACTCCCTCACTCTCTCAGTGACTCACTCGCTCTCGGTGACTCACTCACTCTCTCAGTGACTCACTCACTCTCTGTGACTCCCTCACTCTCTCAGTGACTCACTCGCTCTCTCAGTGACTCACTCGCTCTCAGTGACTCACTCGCTCTCAGTGACTCACTCGCTCTCTGTGACTCACTCACTCTCTCAGTGACTCACTCACTCTCTGTGACTCACTCACTCTCTCTGTGACTCACTCACTCTCTCTGTGACTCACTCACTCTCTCAGTGACTCACTCACTCTCTCAGTGACTCCCTCACTCTCTCAGTGACTCACTCGCTCTCTGTGACTCACTCACTCTCTGTGACTCATTCGCTCTCTGTGACTCACTCACTCTCTCTGAGACTCACTCACTCTCTGTGACTCACTCGCTCTCTCAGTGACTCCCTCACTCTCTGTGACTCACTCGCTCTCTGTGACTCACTCACTCTCTCTGTGACTCACTCACTCTCTCAGTGACTCACTCACTCACTCTCTGTGACTCCCTCACTCTCTCAGTGACTCACTCGCTCTCTGTGACTCACTCGCTCTCTGTGACTCACTCACTCTCTCTGTGACTCACTCACTCTCTCAGTGACTCACTCACTCTCTCAGTGACTCACTCACTCTCTGTGACTCACTCACTCGCTCTCTGTGACTCACTCGCTCTCAGTGACTCACTCGCTCTCTGTGACTCACTCACTCTCTCAGTGACTCACTCGCTCTCTGTGACTCACTCACTCTCTCTGTGACTCACTCACTCTCTCAGTGACTCACTCGCTCTCAGTGACTCACTCACTCTCTCAGTGACTCACTCGCTCTCAGTGACTCACTCGCTCTCTGTGACTCACTCACTCTCTCTGTGACTCACTCACTCTCTCTGTGACTCACTCACTCTCTCAGTGACTCACTCGCTCTCAGTGACTCACTCGCTCTCTGTGACTCACTCACTCTCTCTGTGACTCACTCGCTCTCTGTGACTCACTCACTCTCTCTGTGACTCACTCACTCTCTGTGACTCACTCACTCTCTCAGTGACTCACTCACTCTCAGTGACTCACTCACTCTCTCAGTGACTCACTCGCTCTCTGTGACTCACTCGCTCTCTGTGACTCACTCACTCTCTCTGTGACTCACTCACTCTCTCTGTGACTCACTCGCTCTCTGTGACGCACTCGCTCTCTGTGACTCACTCACTCTCTGTGACTCACTCACTCTCTCAGTGACTCACTCACTCTCTGTGACTCCCTCACTCTCTGTGACTCACTCGCTCTCAGTGACTCACTCACTCTCTGTGACTCCCTCACTCTCTCAGTGACTCACTCACTCTCTGTGACTCACTCACTCTCTCAGTGACTCACTCACTCTCTGTGACTCCCTCACTCTCCCAGTGACTCACTCACTCTCTCTGTGACTCACTCACTCTCTCTGTGACTCACTCACTCTCTGTGACTCACTCACTCTCTCAGAGACTCACTCACTCTCTCAGTGACTCACTCACTCTCTGTGACTCACTCACTCTCTCTGTGACTCACTCACTCACTCAGTGACTCACTCGCTCTCTGTGACTCACTCACTCTCTGTGACTCACTCACTCTCTCAGTGACTCACTCACTCTCTCAGTGACTCACTCACTCTCTCAGTGACTCACTCGCTCTCTCTGTGACTCACTCACTCTCTCTGTGACTCACTCACTCACTCTGTGACTCACTCACTCTCTGTGACTCACTCGCTCTCTGTGACTCAGTCGCTCTCTGTGACTCACTCGCTCTCAGTAACTCACTCACTCTCTGTGACTCACTCACTCAGTGACTCACTCGCTCTCTGTGACTCACTTACTCACTCAGTGACTCACTCACTCTCTCAGTGACTCACTCGCTCTCTGTGACTCACTCGCTCTCTGTGACTCACTCACTCTCTGTGACTCACTCGCTCTCTGTGACTCACTCACTCACTCAGTGACTCACTCACTCGCTCAGTGACTCACTCACTCTCTCAGTGACTCACTCACTCACTCAGTGACTCACTCACTCGCTCAGTGACTCACTCACTCTCAGTGACTCACTCACTCACTCAGTGACTCACTCACTCTCTCAGTGACTCACTCTCTCAGTGACTCACTCGCTCTCTGTGACTCACTCACTCTCTCAGTGACTCACTCGCTCTCTGTGACTCACTCGCTCTCTGTGACTCACTCACTCTCTGTGACTCACTCACTCACTCAGTGACTCACTCACTCTCTCTGTGACTCACTCGCTCTCTGTGACTCACTCACTCTCTGTGACTCACTCACTCTCTGTGACTCACTCACTCAGTGACTCACTCACTCTCTCTGTGACTCACTCACTCTCTGTGACTCACTCACTCAGTGACTCACTCACTCTCTCTGTGACTCACTCACTCACTCAGTGACTCACTCACTCTCTCTGTGACTCACTCACTCTCTCAGTGACTCACTCACTCTCTGTGACTCACTCACTCTCAGTGACTCACTCACTCTCTCAGTGACTCACTCATTCTCTCAGTGACTCACTCGCTCTCTGTGACTCACTCACTCACTCTGTGACTCACTCACTCTCTCTGTGACTCACTCGCTCTCTGTGACTCACTCACTCTCTGTGACTCACTCACTCTCTCAGTGACTCACTCACTCTCTGTGACTCACACACTCTCGGTGACTCACTCGCTCTCTGTGACTCCCTCACTCTCTCAGTGACTTACTCACTCTCTCTGTGACTCACTCACTCTCTCTGTGACTCACTCGCTCTCTGTGACTCACTCACTCTCTCAGTGACTCACTCACTCTCTCAGTGACTCACTCGCTCTCTGTGACTCACTCACTCTCTCTGTGACTCACTCACTCTCTCAGTGACTCACTCACTCTCTCAGTGACTCACTCGCTCTCTGTGACTCACTCACTCTCTGTGACTCACTCGCTCTCTGTGACTCACTCACTCTCTCAGTGACTCACTCGCTCTCTGTGACTCACTCACTCTCTGTGACTCACTCGCTCTCTGTGACTCACTCACTCTCTCAGTGACTCACTCGCTCTCAGTGACTCACTCACTCTCTCAGTGACTCACTCGCTCTCTCAGTGACTCACTCACTCTCTGTGACTCACTCACTCTCTCAGTGACTCACTCGCTCTCTGTGACTCACTCGCTCTCAGTGACTCACTCACTCTCTCAGTGACTCACTCGCTCTCTGTGACTCAGTCGCTCTCTGTGACTCACTCGCTCTCAGTAACTCACTCACTCTCTCAGTGACTCACTCACTCAGTGACTCACTCGCTCTCTGTGACTCACTCACTCACTCAGTGACTCACTCACTCTCTCAGTGACTCACTCGCTCTCTGTGACTCACTCGCTCTCTGTGACTCACTCACTCTCTGTGACTCACTCGCTCTCTGTGACTCACTCACTCACTCAGTGACTCACTCACTCGCTCAGTGACTCACTCACTCTCTCAGTGACTCACTCACTCACTCAGTGACTCACTCACTCGCTCAGTGACTCACTCACTCTCAGTGACTCACTCACTCACTCAGTGACTCACTCACTCTCTCAGTGACTCACTCTCTCAGTGACTCACTCGCTCTCTGTGACTCACTCACTCTCTCAGTGACTCACTCGCTCTCTGTGACTCACTCGCTCTCTGTGACTCACTCACTCTCTGTGACTCACTCACTCACTCAGTGACTCACTCTCTCTCTCTGTGACTCACTCGCTCTCTGTGACTCACTCACTCTCTGTGACTCACTCACTCTCTGTGACTCACTCACTCTCTGTGACTCACTCACTCAGTGACTCACTCACTCTCTCTGTGACTCACTCACTCTCTGTGACTCACTCACTCACTCAGTGACTCACTCACTCTCTCTGTGACTCACTCACTCACTCAGTGACTCACTCACTCTCTCTGTGACTCACTCACTCTCTGTGACTCACTCACTCTCTGTGACTCACTCACTCTCAGTGACTCACTCACTCTCTCAGTGACTCACTCATTCTCTCAGTGACTCACTCGCTCTCTGTGACTCACTCACTCACTCTGTGACTCACTCACTCTCTCTGTGACTCACTCGCTCTCTGTGACTCACTCGCTCTCTGTGACTCACTCACTCTCTCAGTGACTCACTCGCTCTCTGTGACTCACTCACTCTCGGTGACTCACTCGCTCTCTGTGACTCCCTCACTCTCTCAGTGACTTACTCACTCTCTCTGTGACTCACTCACTCTCTCTGTGACTCACTCGCTCTCTGTGACTCACTCACTCTCTCAGTGACTCACTCACTCTCTCAGTGACTCACTCGCTCTCTGTGACTCACTCACTCTCTCTGTGACTCACTCACTCTCTCAGTGACTCACTCACTCTCTCAGTGACTCACTCGCTCTCTGTGACTCACTCACTCTCTGTGACTCACTCGCTCTCTGTGACTCACTCACTCTCTCAGTGACTCACTCGCTCTCAGTGACTCACTCACTCTCTCAGTGACTCACTCGCTCTCTCAGTGACTCACTCACTCTCTGTGACTCACTCACTCTCTCAGTGACTCACTCGCTCTCTGTGACTCACTCGCTCTCAGTGACTCACTCACTCTCTCAGTGACTCACTCGCTCTCTGTGACTCACTCACTCTCTGTGACTCACTCACTCACTCAGTGACTCACTCACTCTCTCAGTGACTCACTTGCTCTCTGTGACTCACTCGCTCTCTGTGACTCACTCACTCTCTGTGACTCACTCACTCACTCAGTGACTCACTCGCTCTCTCAGTGACTCACTCGCTCTCTGTGACTCACTCACTCAGTGACTCACTCGCTCTCTCAGTGACTCACTCGCTCTCTGTGACTCACTCGCTCTCTGTGACTCACTCACTCTCTGTGACTCACTCACTCACTCAGTGACTCACTCGCTCTCTCAGTGACTCACTCGCTCTCTGTGACTCACTCACTCTCTGTGACTCACTCACTCAGTGACTCACTCGCTCTCTCAGTGACTCACTCACTCTCTGTGACTCACTCGCTCTCTGTGACTCACTCACTCTCTGTGACTCACTCACTCACTCAGTGACTCACTCGCTCTCTCAGTGACTCACTCGCTCTCTGTGACTCACTCACTCTCTGTGACTCACTCGCTCTCTCAGTGACTCACTCACTCTCTGTGACTCACTCGCTCTCTGTGACTCACTCACTCTCTGTGACTCACTCACTCACTCAGTGACTCACTCACTCTCTGTGACTCACTCGCTCTCTGTGACTCACTCGCTCTCTGTGACTCACTCGCTCTCTGTGACTCACTCACTCACTCTCTCTGTGACTCACTCACTCTCTCAGTGACTCACTCACTCTCTCAGTGACTCACTCGCTCTCTGTGACTCACTCACTCTCTGTGACTCACTCACTCACTCAGTGACTCACTCGCTCTCTGTGATTCACTCACTCAGTGACTCACTCGCTCTCTGTGACTCACTCACTCTCTGTGACTCACTCACTCTCTCAGTGACTCACTCGCTCTCTGTGACTCACTCACTCTCTCTGTGACTCACTCGCTCTCTGTGACTCACTCACTCTCTCTGTGACTCACTCACTCTCTCTGTGACTCACTCGCTCTCCGTGACTCACTCACTCTCTCAGTGACTCACTCGCTCCCTGTGACTCACTCACTCTCTGTGACTCACTCACTCGCTCTCAGTGACTCACTCGCTCTCTGTGACTCACTCACTCTCTGTGACTCACTCACTCTCTCAGTGACTCACTCGCTCTCAGTGACTCACTCACTCTCTCAGTGACTCACTCACTCAGTGACTCACTCGCTCTCTGTGACTCACTCACTCTCTGTGACTCACTCACTCTCTCAGTGACTCACTCGCTCTCTGTGACTCACTCGCTCTCTGTGACTCACTCACTCTCTGTGACTCACTCGCTCTCTGTGACTCACTCACTCACTCAGTGACTCACTCACTCGCTCAGTGACTCACTCACTTTCTCAGTGACTCACTCACTCAGTGACTCACTCACTCGCTCAGTGACTCACTCACTCTCTGTGACTCACTCTCTGTGACTCACTCGCTCTCTGTGACTCACTCACTCTCTCAGTGACTCACTCGCTCTCTGTGACTCACTCGCTCTCTGTGACTCACTCACTCACTCAGTGACTCACTCACTCTCTCTGTGACTCACTCGCTCTCTGTGACTCACTCGCTCTCTGTGACTCACTCGCTCTCTGTGACTCACTCGCTCTCTGTGACTCACTCACTCACTCAGTGACTCACTCACTCTCTCTGTGACTCACTCACTCTCTGTGACTCACTCACTCACTCAGTGACTCACTCACTCACTCAGTGACTCACTTACTCTCTCTGTGACTCACTCACTCTCTGTGACTCACTCACTCTCTCAGTGACTCACTCACTCTCTGTGACTCACTCGCTCTCTCTGTGACTCACTCACTCACTCTGTGACTCACTCACTCTCTCAGTGACTCACTCACTCTCTCAGTGACTCACTCACTCTCTCAGTGACTCACTCATTCTCTCAATGACTCACTCACCCTCTGTGACTCACTCACTCTCTCAGTGACTCACTCACTCTCTGTGACTCACTCACTCTCTCAGTGACTCACTCACTCTCTCTGTGACTCACTCACTCTCTCTGTGACTCACTCGCTCTCTGTGACTCACTCACTCTCTGTGACTCACTCACTCTCTCAGTGACTCACTCGCTCTCTGTGACTCACTCACTCTCTCTGTGACTCACTCACTCTCTCTGTGACTCACTCACTCTCTGTGACTCACTCGCTCTCTGTGACTCACTCACTCTCTCAGTGACTCACTCGCTCTCTGTGACTCACTCACTCTCTGTGACTCACTCGCTCTCTGTGACTCCCTCACTCTCTCAGTGACTCACTCACTCTCTCAGTGACTCACTCGCTCTCTGTGACTCACTCACTCTCTCTGTGACTCACTCACTCAGTGACTCACTCACTCTCTGTGACTCACTCACTCTCTGTGACTCACTCACTCTCTGTGACTCACTCACTCTCTCAGTGACTCACTCGCTCTCAGTGACTCACTCACTCTCTCAGTGACTCACTCGGTCTCTCAGTGACTCACTCACTCTCTGTGACTCACTCACTCTCTCAGTGTCACACTCGCTCTCTGTGACTCACTCGCTCTCAGTGACTCACTCACTCTCTCAGTGACTCACTCGCTCTCTCTGTGACTCACTCACTCACTCAGTGACTCACTCACTCTCTCAGTGACTCACTCGCTCTCTGTGACTCACTCACTCTCTGTGACTCACTCACTCACTCAGTGACTCACTCGCTCTCTCAGTGACTCACTCGCTCTCTGTGACTCACTCACTCTCTGTGACTCACTCACTCAGTGACTCACTCGCTCTCCCAGTGACTCACTCGCTCTCTGTGACTCACTCACTCTCTGTGACTCACTCACTCAGTAACTCACTCGCTCTCTCAGTGACTCACTCGCTCTCTGTGACTCACTCGCTCTCTGTGACTCACTCACTCTCTGTGACTCACTCGCTCTCTGTGACTCACTCGCTCTCTGTGACTCACTCACTCTCTGTGACTCACTCACTCACTCAGTGACTCACTCACTCTCTGTGACTCACTCGCTCTCTGTGACTCACTCGCTCTCTGTGACTCACTCACTCTCTGTGACTCACTCACTCACTCAGTGACTCACTCACTCTCTCAGTGACTCACTCCCTCTCTGTGACTCACTCACTCTCTCAGTGACTCACTCGCTCAGTGACTCACTCGCTCTCGGTGACTCACTCGCTCTCTGTGACTCACTCACTCTCTCAGTGACTCACTCGCTCTCTGTGACTCACTCACTCTCTCTGTGACTCACTCGCTCTCTGTGACTCACTCACTCTCTGTGACTCACTCACTCACTCAGTGACTCACTCGCTCTCTGTGACTCACTCACTCTCTCTGTGACTCACTCGCTCTCTGTGACTCACTCACTCTCTTTGACTCACTCACTCAGTGACTCACTCGCTCTCTGTGACTCACTCACTCTCTGTGACTCACTCACTCTCTCTGTGACTCACTCACTCTCTGTGACTCACTCACTCTCTCAGTGACTCACTCACTCAGTGACTCACTCGCTCTCTGTGACTCACTCGCTCTCTGTGACTCCCTCACTCTCTCAGTGACTCACTCACTCTCTCTGTGACTCACTCGCTCTCTGTGACTCACTCACTCTCTCAGTGACTCACTCACTCACTCAGTGACTCACTCGCTCTCTGTGACTCACTCACTCTCTCAGTGACTCACTCACTCACTCAGTGACTCACTCACTCTCTCAGTGACTCACTCGCTCTCTGTGACTCACTCGCTCTCTGTGACTCACTCACTCTATGTGACTCACTCACTCACTCAGTGACTCACTCACTCGCTCTCTGTGACTCACTCGCTCTCTGTGACTCACTCACTCACTCAGTGACTCACTCACTCACTCTCTGTGACTCTCTCACTCTCTCTGTGACTCACTCACTCTCTCTGTGACTCATTCACTCTCTGTGACTCACTCGCTCTCTGTGACTCACTCACTCTCTCAGTGACTCACTCGCTCTCTGTGACTCACTCACTCTCTGTGACTCACTCGCTCTCTGTGACTCCCTCACTCTCTCAGTGACTCACTCACTCTCTCTGTGACTCACTCACTCTCTCTGTGACTCACTCACTCTCTCAGTGACTCACTCGCTCTCTGTGACTCACTCACTCTCTCTGTGACTCACTCACTCTCTCTGTGACTCACTCACTCTCTGTGACTCACTCACTCTCTGTGACTCACTCACTCTCTGTGACTCACTCGCTCTCTGTGACTCACTCACTCTCTCAGTGACTCACTCGCTCTCAGTGACTCACTCACTCTCTTAGTGACTCACTCGGTCTCTCAGTGACTCACTCACTCTCTGTGACTCACTCACTCTCTCAGTGTCTCACTCGCTCTCTGTGACTCACTCGCTCTCTGTGACTCACTCGCTCTCAGTGACTCACTCACTCTCTCAGTGACTCACTCGCTCTCTCTGTGACTCACTCACTCACTCAGTGACTCACTCACTCTCTGTGACTCACTCGCTCTCTGTGACTCACTCACTCTCTGTGACTCACTCACTCACTCAGTGACTCACTCGCTCTCTCAGTGACTCACTCGCTCTCTGTGACTCACTCACTCTCTGTGACTCACTCACTCACTCAGTGACTCACTCGCTCTCTGTGACTCACTCGCTCTCTGTGACTCACTCACTCTCTGTGACTCACTCGCTCTCTGTGACTCACTCGCTCTCTGTGACTCACTCACTCACTCAGTGACTCACTCACTCTCTGTGACTCACTCGCTCTCTGTGACTCACTCGCTCTCTGTGACTCACTCACTCTCTGTGACTCACTCACTCACTCAGTGACTCACTCGCTCTCTGTGACTCACTCGCTCTCTGTGACTCACTCACTCACTCAGTGACTCACTCACTCTCTCAGTGACTCACTCCCTCTCTGTGACTCACTCACTCTCTCAGTGACTCACTCGCTCAGTGACTCACTCGCTCTCGGTGACTCACTCGCTCTCTGTGACTCACTCACTCTCTCAGTGACTCACTCGCTCTCTGTGACTCACTCACTCTCTCTGTGACTCACTCGCTCTCTGTGACTCACTCACTCTCTGTGACTCACTCACTCACTCAGTGACTCACTCGCTCTCTGTGACTCACTCACTCTCTCTGTGACTCACTCGCTCTCTGTGACTCACTCACTCTCTTTGACTCACTCACTCAGTGACTCACTCGCTCTCTGTGACTCACTCACTCTCTGTGACTCACTCACTCTCTCTGTGACTCACTCACTCTCTGTGACTCACTCACTCTCTCAGTGACTCACTCACTCAGTGACTCACTCGCTCTCTGTGACTCACTCGCTCTCTGTGACTCCCTCACTCTCTCAGTGACTCACTCACTCTCTCTGTGACTCACTCGCTCTCTGTGACTCACTCACTCTCTCAGTGACTCACTCACTCACTCAGTGACTCACTCGCTCTCTGTGACTCACTCACTCTCTCAGTGACTCACTCACTCACTCAGTGACTCACTCACTCTCTCAGTGACTCACTCGCTCTCTGTGACTCACTCGCTCTCTGTGACTCACTCACTCTATGTGACTCACTCACTCACTCAGTGACTCACTCACTCGCTCTCTGTGACTCACTCGCTCTCTGTGACTCACTCACTCACTCAGTGACTCACTCACTCACTCTCTGTGACTCTCTCACTCTCTCTGTGACTCACTCACTCTCTCTGTGACTCATTCACTCTCTGTGACTCACTCGCTCTCTGTGACTCACTCACTCTCTCAGTGACTCACTCGCTCTCTGTGACTCACTCACTCTCTGTGACTCACTCGCTCTCTGTGACTCCCTCACTCTCTCAGTGACTCACTCACTCTCTCTGTGACTCACTCACTCTCTCTGTGACTCACTCACTCTCTCAGTGACTCACTCGCTCTCTGTGACTCACTCACTCTCTCTGTGACTCACTCACTCTCTCTGTGACTCACTCACTCTCTGTGACTCACTCACTCTCTGTGACTCACTCACTCTCTGTGACTCACTCGCTCTCTGTGACTCACTCACTCTCTCAGTGACTCACTCGCTCTCAGTGACTCACTCACTCTCTTAGTGACTCACTCGGTCTCTCAGTGACTCACTCACTCTCTGTGACTCACTCACTCTCTCAGTGTCTCACTCGCTCTCTGTGACTCACTCGCTCTCTGTGACTCACTCGCTCTCAGTGACTCACTCACTCTCTCAGTGACTCACTCGCTCTCTCTGTGACTCACTCACTCACTCAGTGACTCACTCACTCTCTGTGACTCACTCGCTCTCTGTGACTCACTCACTCTCTGTGACTCACTCACTCACTCAGTGACTCACTCGCTCTCTCAGTGACTCACTCGCTCTCTGTGACTCACTCACTCTCTGTGACTCACTCACTCACTCAGTGACTCACTCGCTCTCTGTGACTCACTCGCTCTCTGTGACTCACTCACTCTCTGTGACTCACTCGCTCTCTGTGACTCACTCGCTCTCTGTGACTCACTCACTCACTCAGTGACTCACTCACTCTCTGTGACTCACTCGCTCTCTGTGACTCACTCGCTCTCTGTGACTCACTCACTCTCTGTGACTCACTCACTCACTCAGTGACTCACTCGCTCTCTGTGACTCACTCACTCTCTCAGTGACTCACTCACTCAGTGACTCACTCGCTCTCGGTGACTCACTCGCTGTGACTCACTCACTCTCTCAGTGACTCACTCGCTCTCTGTGACTCACTCACTCTCTCTGTGACTCACTCACTCTCTCAGTGACTCACTCGCTCTCTGTGACTCACTCACTCTCTCTGTGACTCACTCACTCTCTGTGACTCACTCACTCTCTCAGTGACTCACTCACTCTCTGTGACTCACTCACTCTCTCAGTGACTCACTCACTCACTCAGTGACTCACTCGCTCTCTGTGACTCACTCACTCTCTCAGTGACTCACTCACTCACTCAGTGACTCACTCACTCTCTCAGTGACTCACTCGCTCTCTGTGACTCACTCGCTCTCTGTGACTCACTCACTCTATGTGACTCACTCACTCACTCAGTGACTCACTCACTCGCTCTCTGTGACTCACTCGCTCTCTGTGACTCACTCACTCACTCAGTGACTCACTCACTCACTCTCTGTGACTCTCTCACTCTCTCTGTGACTCACTCACTCTCTCTGTGACTCATTCACTCTCTGTGACTCACTCGCTCTCTGTGACTCACTCACTCTCTCAGTGACTCACTCGCTCTCTGTGACTCACTCACTCTCTGTGACTCACTCGCTCTCTGTGACTCCCTCACTCTCTCAGTGACTCACTCACTCTCTCTGTGACTCACTCACTCTCTCTGTGACTCACTCACTCTCTCAGTGACTCACTCGCTCTCTTTGACTCACTCACTCTCTCTGTGACTCACTCACTCTCTCTGTGACTCACTCACTCTCTGTGACTCACTCACTCTCTGTGACTCACTCACTCTCTGTGACTCACTCGCTCTCAGTGACTCACTCACTCTCTCAGTGACTCACTCGGTCTCTCAGTGACTCACTCACTCTCTGTGACTCACTCACTCTCTCAGTGTCTCACTCGCTCTCTGTGACTCACTCGCTCTCTGTGACTCACTCGCTCTCAGTGACTCACTCACTCTCTCAGTGACTCACTCGCTCTCTCTGTGACTCACTCACTCACTCAGTGACTCACTCACTCTCTCAGTGACTCACTCGCTCTCTGTGACTCACTCACTCTCTGTGACTCACTCACTCACTCAGTGACTCACTCGCTCTCTCAGTGACTCACTCGCTCTCTGTGACTCACTCACTCTCTGTGACTCACTCACTCACTCAGTGACTCACTCGCTCTCTGTGACTCACTCGCTCTCTGTGACTCACTCGCTCTCTGTGACTCACTCGCTCTCTGTGACTCACTCGCTCTCTGTGACTCACTCACTCACTCAGTGACTCACTCACTCTCTGTGACTCACTCGCTCTCTGTGACTCACTCGCTCTCTGTGACTCACTCACTCTCTGTGACTCACTCACTCACTCAGTGACTCACTCACTCTCTCAGTGACTCACTCGCTCTCTGTGACTCACTCACTCTCTCAGTGACTCACTCACTCAGTGACTCACTCGCTCTCGGTGACTCACTCGCTCTCTGTGACTCACTCACTCTCTCAGTGACTCACTCGCTCTCTGTGACTCACTCACTCTCTCTGTGACTCACTCGCTCTCTGTGACTCACTCACTCTCTGTGACTCACTCACTCACTCAGTGACTCACTCGCTCTGTGACTCACTCACTCTCTCTGTGACTCACTCGCTCTCTGTGACTCACTCACTCTCTGTGACTCACTCACTCAGTGACTCACTCGCTCTCTGTGACTCACTCACTCTCTGTGACTCACTCACTCTCTCTGTGACTCACTCACTCTCTGTGACTCACTCACTCTCTCTGTGACTCACTCACTCTCTGTGACTCACTCACTCTCTCAGTGACTCACTCGCTCTCTGTGACTCCCTCACTCTCTCAGTGACTCACTCACTCTCTCTGTGACTCACTCGCTCTCTGTGACTCACTCACTCTCTCAGTGACTCACTCACTCACTCAGTGACTCACTCACTCTCTGTGACTCACTCACTCTCTCAGTGACTCACTCACTCTCTGTGACTCAGTCACTCACTCAGTGACTCACTCACTCACTCTCTGTGACTCACTCGCTCTCTGTGACTCACTCACTCACTCAGTGACTCACTCACTCACTCAGTGACTCACTCACTCGCTCTCTGTGACTCATTCACTCTCTGTGACTCTCTCACTCTCTGTGACTCACTCGCTCTCTGTGACTCACTCGCTCTCTGTGACTCACTCACTCTCTGTGACTCACTCACTCACTCAGTGACTCACTCACTCGCTCTCTGTGACTCACTCGCTCTCTGTGACTCACTCACTCTCTGTGACTCACTCACTCACTCAGTGACTCACTCACTCACTCTCTGTGACTCTCTCACTCTCTGTGACTCACTCACTCACTCAGTGACTCACTCACTCTCTCTGTGACTCATTCACTCTCTGTGACTCACTCACTCTCTGTGACTCACTCACTCACTCAGTGACTCACTCGCTCTCTGTGACTCACTCGCTCTCTGTGACTCACTCACTCTCTGTGACTCACTCGCTCTCTGTGACTCACTCGCTCTCTGTGACTCACTCACTCTCTGTGACTCACTCACTCACTCAGTGACTCACTCACTCTCTGTGACTCACTCGCTCTCTGTGACTCACTCGCTCTCTGTGACTCACTCACTCTCTGTGACTCACTCACTCACTCAGTGACTCACTCACTCTCTCAGTGACTCACTCGCTCTCTGTGACTCACTCACTCTCTCAGTGACTCACTCACTCAGTGACTCACTCGCTCTCGGTGACTCAATCGCTCTCTGTGACTCACTCACTCTCTCAGTGACTCACTCGCTCTCTGTGACTCACTCACTCTCTCTGTGACTCACTCGCTCTCTGTGACTCACTCACTCTCTGTGACTCACTCACTCACTCAGTGACTCACTCGCTCTCTGTGACTCACTCACTCTCTCTGTGACTCACTCGCTCTCTGTGACTCACTCACTCTCTGTGACTCACTCACTCAGTGACTCACTCGCTCTCTGTGACTCACTCACTCTCTGTGACTCACTCACTCTCTCTGTGACTCACTCACTCTCTGTGACTCACTCACTCTCTCTGTGACTCACTCGCTCTCTGTGACTCACTCGCTCTCTGTGACTCACTCGCTCTCTGTGACTCCCTCACTCTCTCAGTGACTCACTCACTCTCTCTGTGACTCACTCGCTCTCTGTGACTCACTCACTCTCTCAGTGACTCACTCACTCACTCAGTGACTCACTCGCTCTCTGTGACTCACTCACTCTCTCAGTGACTCACTCACTCACTCAGTGACTCACTCACTCTCTCAGTGACTCACTCGCTCTCTGTGACTCACTCGCTCTCTGTGACTCACTCACTCTATGTGACTCACTCACTCACTCAGTGACTCACTCACTCGCTCTCTGTGACTCACTCGCTCTCTGTGACTCACTCACTCTCTGTGACTCACTCACTCACTCAGTGACTCACTCACTCACTCTCTGTGACTCTCTCACTCTCTGTGACTCACTCACTCACTCAGTGACTCACTCACTCTCTCTGTGACTCACTCACTCTCTCTGTGACTCATTCACTCTCTGTGACTCACTCACTCTCTGTGACTCACTCGCTCTCTCTGTGACTCACTCACTCACTCAGTGACTCACTCACTCTCTCTGTGACTCACTCACTCTCTCTGTGACTCACTCACTCTCTGTGACTCACTCACTCTCTGTGACTCACTCGCTCTATGTGACTCACTCACTCTCTCAGTGACTCACTCACTCTCAGTGACTCACTCGCTCTCTGTGACTCACTCACTCTCTCAGTGACTCACTCGCTCTCTGTGACTCACTCACTCTCTGTGACTCACTCACTCACTCAGTGACTCACTCACTCTCTCTGTGACTCACTCACTCTCTGTGACTCACTCACTCACTCAGTGACTCACTCACTCTCTCAGTGACTCACTCGCTCTCTGTGACTCACTCGCTCTCTGTGACTCACACTCTCTCTGTGACTCACTCGCTCTCTGTGACTCACTCACTCTCTGTGACTCACTCACTCACTCAGTGACTCACTCACTCTCTCTGTGACTCACTCACTCTCTCTGTGACTCACTCACTCTCTGTGACTCACTCACTCACTCAGTGACTCACTCACTCTCTCTGTGACTCACTCACTCTCTCTGTGACTCACTCACTCACTCTGTGACTCACTCACTCTCTGTGTGACTCACTCACTCTCTCAGTGACTCACTCGCTCTCTGTGACTCACTCACTCTCTGTGACTCACTCACTCACTCAGTGACTCACTCACTCTCTCAGTGACTCACTCACTCTCTCAGTTACTCACTAGCTCTCTGTGACTCACTCGCTCTCTGTGACTCACTCGCTCTCTGTGACTCACTCACTCTCTCAGTGACTCACTCACTCTCAGTGACTCACTCACTCTCTGTGACTCACTCACTCTCTCAGTGACTCACTCACTCTCAGTGACTCACTCACTCTCTGAGTGACTCACTCGCTCTCTGTGACTCACTCACTCTCTGTGACTCACTCACTCACTCAGTGACTCACTCGCTCTCAGTGACTCACTCGCTCTCTGTGACTCACTCGCTCTCAGTGACTCACTCACTCTCTCAGTGACTCACTCGCTCTCTGACTCACTCACTCTCTCAGTGACTCACTCACTCTCAGTGACTCACTCACTCTCTGTGACTCACTCACTCACTCAGTGACTCACTCACTCTGTCAGTGACTCTCTCACTCTCAGTGACTCACTCACTCTCTGTGACTCACTCACTCAGTGACTCACTCACTCTCTCAGTGACTCACTCGCTCTCAGTGACTCACTCACTCTCTGTGACTCACTCACTCTCTCAGTGACTCACTCACTCTCTGTGACTCACTCACTCTCTGTGACTCACTCACTCTCTCTGTGACTCACTCGCTCTCTGTGACTCACTCACTCTCACAGTGACTCACTCACTCGCTCTCTGTGACTCACTCGCTCTCTGTGACTCACTCACTCTCTGTGACTCACTCACTCAGTGACTCACTCACTCGCTCTCTGTGACTCACTCACTCTCAGTGACTCACTCACTCACTCAGTGACTCACTCGCTCTCTGTGACTCACTCACTCTCTCAGTGACTCACTCACTCACTCAGTGACTCACTCACTCTCTCAGTGACTCACTCGCTCTCTGTGACTCACTCGCTCTCTGTGACTCACTCACTCTATGTGACTCACTCACTCACTCAGTGACTCACTCACTCGCTCTCTGTGACTCACTCGCTCTCTGTGACTCACTCACTCTCTGTGACTCACTCACTCACTCAGTGACTCACTCACTCACTCTCTGTGACTCTCTCACTCTCTGTGACTCACTCACTCACTCAGTGACTCACTCACTCTCTCTGTGACTCACTCACTCTCTCTGTGACTCATTCACTCTCTGTGACTCACTCACTCTCTGTGACTCACTCGCTCTCTGTGACTCACTCGCTCTCTGTGACTCACTCACTCTCTGTGACTCACTCACTCACTCAGTGACTCACTCACTCGCTCTCTGTGAGTCACTCGCTCACTGTGACTCACTCACTCTCTGTGACTCACTCACTCACTCAGTGACTCACTCACTCACTCTCTGTGACTCTCTCACTCTCTGTGACTCACTCACTCACTCAGTGACTCACTCACTCTCTCTGTGACTCATTCACTCTCTGACTCACTCACTCTCTGTGACTCACTCACTCACTCAGTGACTCACTCGCTCTCTGTGACTCACTCGCTCTCTGTGACTCACTCACTCTCTGTGACTCACTCGCTCTCTGTGACTCACTCGCTCTCTGTGACTCACTCACTCTCTGTGACTCACTCACTCACTCAGTGACTCACTCACTCTCTGTGACTCACTCGCTCTCTGTGACTCACTCGCTCTCTGTGACTCACTCACTCTCTGTGACTCACTCACTCACTCAGTGACTCACTCACTCTCTCAGTGACTCACTCGCTCTCTGTGACTCACTCGCTCTCTGTGACTCACTCACTCTATGTGACTCACTCACACTCAGTGACTCACTCACTCGCTCTCTGTGACTCACTCGCTCTCTGTGACTCACTCACTCTCTGTGACTCACTCACTCACTCAGTGACTCACTCACTCACTCTCTGTGACTCTCTCACTCTCTGTGACTCACTCACTCACTCAGTGACTCACTCACTCTCTCTGTGACTCACTCACTCTCTCTGTGACTCATTCACTCTCTGTGACTCACTCACTCTCTGTGACTCACTCGCTCTCTCTGTGACTCACTCACTCACTCAGTGACTCACTCACTCTCTCTGTGACTCACTCACTCTCTCTGTGACTCACTCACTCTCTGTGACTCACTCACTCTCTGTGACTCACTCGCTCTATGTGACTCACTCACTCTCTCAGTGACTCACTCACTCTCAGTGACTCACTCGCTCTCTGTGACTCACTCACTCTCTCAGTGACTCACTCGCTCTCTGTGACTCACTCACTCTCTGTGACTCACTCACTCACTCAGTGACTCACTCAATCTCTCTGTGACTCACTCACTCTCTGTGACTCACTCACTCACTCAGTGACTCACTCACTCTCTCAGTGACTCACTCGCTCTCTGTGACTCACTCGCTCTCTGTGACTCACTCACTCTCTCTGTGACTCACTCGCTCTCTGTGACTCACTCACTCTCTGTGACTCACTCACTCACTCAGTGACTCACTCACTCTCTCTGTGACTCACTCACTCTCTCTGTGACTCACTCACTCTCTCTGTGACTCACTCACTCTCTGTGACTCACTCACTCACTCAGTGACTCACTCACTCTCTCTGTGACTCACTCACTCTCTCTGTGACTCACTCACTCACTCTGTGACTCACTCACTCTCTGTGTGACTCACTCACTCTCTCAGTGACTCACTCGCTCTCTGTGACTCACTCACTCTCTGTGACTCACTCACTCACTCAGTGACTCACTCACTCTCTCAGTGACTCACTCACTCTCTCAGTTACTCACTAGCTCTCTGTGACTCACTCGCTCTCTGTGACTCACTCGCTCTCTGTGACTCACTCACTCTCTCAGTGACTCACTCACTCTCTGTGACTCACTCACTCTCTGTGACTCACTCACTCTCTCAGTGACTCACTCACTCTCAGTGACTCACTCACTCTCTGAGTGACTCACTCGCTCTCTGTGACTCACTCACTCTCTGTGACTCACTCACTCACTCAGTGACTCACTCGCTCTCAGTGACTCACTCGCTCTCTGTGACTCACTCGCTCTCAGTGACTCACTCACTCTCTCAGTGACTCACTCGCTCTCTGACTCACTCACTCTCTCAGTGACTCACTCACTCTCAGTGACTCACTCACTCTCTGTGACTCACTCACTCTCTGTGACTCACTCACTCACTCAGTGACTCACTCACTCTGTCAGTGACTCTCTCACTCTCAGTGACTCACTCACTCTCTGTGACTCACTCACTCACTCAGTGACTCACTCACTCTCTCAGTGACTCACTCGCTCTCAGTGACTCACTCACTCTCTGTGACTCACTCACTCTCTCAGTGACTCACTCGCTCTCTGTGACTCACTCACTCTCACAGTGACTCACTCACTCGCTCTCTGTGACTCACTCGCTCTCTGTGACTCACTCACTCTCTGTGACTCACTCACTCAGTGACTCACTCACTCGCTCTCTGTGACTCACTCACTCTCTCTGTGACTCACTCACTCTCTCAGTGACTCACTCACTCTCTCAGTGACTCACTCACTCTCTCTGTGACTCACTCACTCTCTCTGTGACTCACTCGCTCTCTGTGACTCACTCACTCTCTCTGTGACTCACTCGCTCTCTGTGACTCACTCACTCTCTGTGACTCACTCACTCTCTCAGTGACTCACTCACTCTCTCAGGGACTCACTCGCTCTCTGTGACTCACTCACTCTCTGTGACTCACTCACTCTCTCAGTGACTCACTCACTCTCTCAGTGACTGACTCACTCTCTCTGTGACTCACTCACTCTCTCTGTGACTCACTCACTCTCTCTGTGACTCACTCACTCTCTGTGACTCACTCACTCTCTCTGTGACTCACTCACTCTCTCAGTGACTCACTCACTCGCTCTCTGTGACTCACTCGCTCTCTGTGACTCACTCACTCTCAGTGACTCTCACTCTCAGTGACTCACTCACTCTCTCAGTGACTCACTCACTCTCTCAGTGACTCACTCACTCTCTCTGTGACTCACTCACTCTCTCAGTGACTCACTCACTCTCTCAGTGACTCACTCACTCTCTCTGTGACTCACTTGCTCTCTGTGACTCCCTCACTCACTCAGTGACTCACTCGCTCTCTGTGACTCCCTCACTCTCTCAGTGACTCACTCGCTCTCTGTGACTCACTCACTCACTCAGTGACTCACTCACTCTCTGTGACTCCCTCACTCTCTCAGTGACTCACTCGCTCTCTGTGACTCCCTCACTCACTCTCTGTGACTCACTCGCTCTCTGTGACTCACTCACTCTCTCAGTGACTCACTCGCTCTCAGTGACTCACTCACTCTCTCAGTGACTCACTCGCTCTCTCAGTGACTCACTCACTCTCTGTGACTCACTCACTCTCTCAGTGACTCACTCGCTCTCTGTGACTCACTCGCTCTCAGTGACTCACTCACTCTCTCAGTGACTCACTCGCTCTCTGTGACTCAGTCGCTCTCTGTGACTCACTCGCTCTCAGTAACTCACTCACTCTCTCAGTGACTCACTCACTCAGTGACTCACTCGCTCTCTGTGACTCACTCACTCACTCAGTGACTCACTCACTCTCTCAGTGACTCACTCGCTCTCTGTGACTCACTCGCTCTCTGTGACTCACTCACTCTCTGTGACTCACTCGCTCTCTGTGACTCACTCACTCACTCAGTGACTCACTCACTCGCTCAGTGACTCACTCACTCTCTCAGTGACTCACTCACTCACTCAGTGACTCACTCACTCGCTCAGTGACTCACTCACTCTCAGTGACTCACTCACTCACTCAGTGACTCACTCACTCTCTCAGTGACTCACTCTCTCAGTGACTCACTCGCTCTCTGTGACTCACTCACTCTCTCAGTGACTCACTCGCTCTCTGTGACTCACTCGCTCTCTGTGACTCACTCACTCTCTGTGACTCACTCACTCACTCAGTGACTCACTCTCTCTCTCTGTGACTCACTCGCTCTCTGTGACTCACTCACTCTCTGTGACTCACTCACTCTCTGTGACTCACTCACTCTCTGTGACTCACTCACTCAGTGACTCACTCACTCTCTCTGTGACTCACTCACTCTCTGTGACTCACTCACTCACTCAGTGACTCACTCACTCTCTCTGTGACTCACTCACTCACTCAGTGACTCACTCACTCTCTCTGTGACTCACTCACTCTCTGTGACTCACTCACTCTCTGTGACTCACTCACTCTCAGTGACTCTCTCACTCTCTCAGTGACTCACTCATTCTCTCAGTGACTCACTCGCTCTCTGTGACTCACTCACTCACTCTGTGACTCACTCACTCTCTCTGTGACTCACTCGCTCTCTGTGACTCACTCGCTCTCTGTGACTCACTCACTCTCTCAGTGACTCACTCGCTCTCTGTGACTCACTCACTCTCGGTGACTCACTCGCTCTCTGTGACTCCCTCACTCTCTCAGTGACTTACTCACTCTCTCTGTGACTCACTCACTCTCTCTGTGACTCACTCGCTCTCTGTGACTCACTCACTCTCTCAGTGACTCACTCACTCTCTCAGTGACTCACTCGCTCTCTGTGACTCACTCACTCTCTCTGTGACTCACTCACTCTCTCAGTGACTCACTCACTCTCTCAGTGACTCACTCGCTCTCTGTGACTCACTCACTCTCTGTGACTCACTCGCTCTCTGTGACTCACTCACTCTCTCAGTGACTCACTCGCTCTCAGTGACTCACTCACTCTCTCAGTGACTCACTCGCTCTCTCAGTGACTCACTCACTCTCTGTGACTCACTCACTCTCTCAGTGACTCACTCGCTCTCTGTGACTCACTCGCTCTCAGTGACTCACTCACTCTCTCAGTGACTCACTCGCTCTCTGTGACTCACTCACTCTCTGTGACTCACTCACTCACTCAGTGACTCACTCACTCTCTCAGTGACTCACTCGCTCTCTGTGACTCACTCGCTCTCTGTGACTCACTCACTCTCTGTGACTCACTCACTCAGTGACTCACTCGCTCTCTCAGTGACTCACTCGCTCTCTGTGACTCACTCACTCAGTGACTCACTCGCTCTCTCAGTGACTCACTCGCTCTCTGTGACTCACTCGCTCTCTGTGACTCACTCACTCTCTGTGACTCACTCACTCACTCAGTGACTCACTCGCTCTCTCAGTGACTCACTCGCTCTCTGTGACTCACTCACTCTCTGTGACTCACTCACTCAGTGACTCACTCGCTCTCTCAGTGACTCACTCACTCTCTGTGACTCACTCGCTCTCTGTGACTCACTCACTCTCTGTGACTCACTCACTCACTCAGTGACTCACTCGCTCTCTCAGTGACTCACTCGCTCTCTCAGTGACTCACTCGCTCTCTGTGACTCACTCACTCTCTGTGACTCACTCGCTCTCTCAGTGACTCACTCACTCTCTGTGACTCACTCGCTCTCTGTGACTCACTCACTCTCTGTGACTCACTCACTCACTCAGTGACTCACTCACTCTCTGTGACTCACTCGCTCTCTGTGACTCACTCGCTCTCTGTGACTCACTCGCTCTCTGTGACTCACTCACTCACTCTCTCTGTGACTCACTCACTCTCTCAGTGACTCACTCACTCTCTCAGTGACTCACTCGCTCTCTGTGACTCACTCACTCTCTGTGACTCACTCACTCACTCAGTGACTCACTCGCTCTCTGTGATTCACTCACTCAGTGACTCACTCGCTCTCTGTGACTCACTCACTCTCTGTGACTCACTCACTCTCTCAGTGACTCACTCGCTCTCTGTGACTCACTCACTCTCTCTGTGACTCACTCGCTCTCTGTGACTCACTCACTCTCTCTGTGACTCACTCACTCTCTCTGTGACTCACTCGCTCTCCGTGACTCACTCACTCTCTCAGTGACTCACTCGCTCCCTGTGACTCACTCACTCTCTGTGACTCACTCACTCGCTCTCAGTGACTCACTCGCTCTCTGTGACTCACTCACTCTCTGTGACTCACTCACTCTCTCAGTGACTCACTCGCTCTCAGTGACTCACTCACTCTCTCAGTGACTCACTCACTCAGTGACTCACTCGCTCTCTGTGACTCACTCACTCTCTGTGACTCACTCACTCTCTCAGTGACTCACTCGCTCTCTGTGACTCACTCGCTCTCTGTGACTCACTCACTCTCTGTGACTCACTCGCTCTCTGTGACTCACTCACTCACTCAGTGACTCACTCACTCGCTCAGTGACTCACTCACTTTCTCAGTGACTCACTCACTCAGTGACTCACTCACTCGCTCAGTGACTCACTCACTCTCTGTGACTCACTCTCTGTGACTCACTCGCTCTCTGTGACTCACTCACTCTCTCAGTGACTCACTCGCTCTCTGTGACTCACTCGCTCTCTGTGACTCACTCACTCACTCAGTGACTCACTCACTCTCTCTGTGACTCACTCGCTCTCTGTGACTCACTCGCTCTCTGTGACTCACTCGCTCTCTGTGACTCACTCGCTCTCTGTGACTCACTCACTCACTCAGTGACTCACTCACTCTCTCTGTGACTCACTCACTCTCTGTGACTCACTCACTCACTCAGTGACTCACTCACTCACTCAGTGACTCACTTACTCTCTCTGTGACTCACTCACTCTCTGTGACTCACTCACTCTCTCAGTGACTCACTCACTCTCTGTGACTCACTCGCTCTCTCTGTGACTCACTCACTCACTCTGTGACTCACTCACTCTCTCAGTGACTCACTCACTCTCTCAGTGACTCACTCACTCTCTCAGTGACTCACTCATTCTCTCAATGACTCACTCACCCTCTGTGACTCACTCACTCTCTCAGTGACTCACTCACTCTCTGTGACTCACTCACTCTCTCAGTGACTCACTCACTCTCTCTGTGACTCACTCACTCTCTCTGTGACTCACTCGCTCTCTGTGACTCACTCACTCTCTGTGACTCACTCACTCTCTCAGTGACTCACTCGCTCTCTGTGACTCACTCACTCTCTCTGTGACTCACTCACTCTCTCTGTGACTCACTCACTCTCTGTGACTCACTCGCTCTCTGTGACTCACTCACTCTCTCAGTGACTCACTCGCTCTCTGTGACTCACTCACTCTCTGTGACTCACTCGCTCTCTGTGACTCCCTCACTCTCTCAGTGACTCACTCACTCTCTCAGTGACTCACTCGCTCTCTGTGACTCACTCACTCTCTCTGTGACTCACTCACTCAGTGACTCACTCACTCTCTGTGACTCACTCACTCTCTGTGACTCACTCACTCTCTGTGACTCACTCACTCTCTCAGTGACTCACTCGCTCTCAGTGACTCACTCACTCTCTCAGTGACTCACTCGGTCTCTCAGTGACTCACTCACTCTCTGTGACTCACTCACTCTCTCAGTGTCACACTCGCTCTCTGTGACTCACTCGCTCTCAGTGACTCACTCACTCTCTCAGTGACTCACTCGCTCTCTCTGTGACTCACTCACTCACTCAGTGACTCACTCACTCTCTCAGTGACTCACTCGCTCTCTGTGACTCACTCACTCTCTGTGACTCACTCACTCACTCAGTGACTCACTCGCTCTCTCAGTGACTCACTCGCTCTCTGTGACTCACTCACTCTCTGTGACTCACTCACTCAGTGACTCACTCGCTCTCCCAGTGACTCACTCGCTCTCTGTGACTCACTCACTCTCTGTGACTCACTCACTCAGTAACTCACTCGCTCTCTCAGTGACTCACTCGCTCTCTGTGACTCACTCGCTCTCTGTGACTCACTCACTCTCTGTGACTCACTCGCTCTCTGTGACTCACTCGCTCTCTGTGACTCACTCACTCTCTGTGACTCACTCACTCACTCAGTGACTCACTCACTCTCTGTGACTCACTCGCTCTCTGTGACTCACTCGCTCTCTGTGACTCACTCACTCTCTGTGACTCACTCACTCACTCAGTGACTCACTCACTCTCTCAGTGACTCACTCCCTCTCTGTGACTCACTCACTCTCTCAGTGACTCACTCGCTCAGTGACTCACTCGCTCTCGGTGACTCACTCGCTCTCTGTGACTCACTCACTCTCTCAGTGACTCACTCGCTCTCTGTGACTCACTCACTCTCTCTGTGACTCACTCGCTCTCTGTGACTCACTCACTCTCTGTGACTCACTCACTCACTCAGTGACTCACTCGCTCTCTGTGACTCACTCACTCTCTCTGTGACTCACTCGCTCTCTGTGACTCACTCACTCTCTTTGACTCACTCACTCAGTGACTCACTCGCTCTCTGTGACTCACTCACTCTCTGTGACTCACTCACTCTCTCTGTGACTCACTCACTCTCTGTGACTCACTCACTCTCTCAGTGACTCACTCACTCAGTGACTCACTCGCTCTCTGTGACTCACTCGCTCTCTGTGACTCCCTCACTCTCTCAGTGACTCACTCACTCTCTCTGTGACTCACTCGCTCTCTGTGACTCACTCACTCTCTCAGTGACTCACTCACTCACTCAGTGACTCACTCGCTCTCTGTGACTCACTCACTCTCTCAGTGACTCACTCACTCACTCAGTGACTCACTCACTCTCTCAGTGACTCACTCGCTCTCTGTGACTCACTCGCTCTCTGTGACTCACTCACTCTATGTGACTCACTCACTCACTCAGTGACTCACTCACTCGCTCTCTGTGACTCACTCGCTCTCTGTGACTCACTCACTCACTCAGTGACTCACTCACTCACTCTCTGTGACTCTCTCACTCTCTCTGTGACTCACTCACTCTCTCTGTGACTCATTCACTCTCTGTGACTCACTCGCTCTCTGTGACTCACTCACTCTCTCAGTGACTCACTCGCTCTCTGTGACTCACTCACTCTCTGTGACTCACTCGCTCTCTGTGACTCCCTCACTCTCTCAGTGACTCACTCACTCTCTCTGTGACTCACTCACTCTCTCTGTGACTCACTCACTCTCTCAGTGACTCACTCGCTCTCTGTGACTCACTCACTCTCTCTGTGACTCACTCACTCTCTCTGTGACTCACTCACTCTCTGTGACTCACTCACTCTCTGTGACTCACTCACTCTCTGTGACTCACTCGCTCTCTGTGACTCACTCACTCTCTCAGTGACTCACTCGCTCTCAGTGACTCACTCACTCTCTCAGTGACTCACTCGGTCTCTCAGTGACTCACTCACTCTCTGTGACTCACTCACTCTCTCAGTGTCTCACTCGCTCTCTGTGACTCACTCGCTCTCTGTGACTCACTCGCTCTCAGTGACTCACTCACTCTCTCAGTGACTCACTCGCTCTCTCTGTGACTCACTCACTCACTCAGTGACTCACTCACTCTCTGTGACTCACTCGCTCTCTGTGACTCACTCACTCTCTGTGACTCACTCACTCACTCAGTGACTCACTCGCTCTCTCAGTGACTCACTCGCTCTCTGTGACTCACTCACTCTCTGTGACTCACTCACTCACTCAGTGACTCACTCGCTCTCTGTGACTCACTCGCTCTCTGTGACTCACTCACTCTCTGTGACTCACTCGCTCTCTGTGACTCACTCGCTCTCTGTGACTCACTCACTCTCTGTGACTCACTCACTCACTCAGTGACTCACTCACTCTCTGTGACTCACTCGCTCTCTGTGACTCACTCGCTCTCTGTGACTCATTCACTCTCTGTGACTCACTCACTCACTCAGTGACTCACTCGCTCTCTGTGACTCACTCACTCTCTCAGTGACTCACTCACTCAGTGACTCACTCGCTCTCGGTGACTCACTCGCTGTGACTCACTCACTCTCTCAGTGACTCACTCGCTCTCTGTGACTCACTCACTCTCTCTGTGACTCACTCACTCTCTCAGTGACTCACTCGCTCTCTGTGACTCACTCACTCTCTCTGTGACTCACTCACTCTCTGTGACTCACTCACTCTCTCAGTGACTCACTCACTCTCTGTGACTCACTCACTCTCTCAGTGACTCACTCACTCACTCAGTGACTCACTCGCTTCTGTGACTCACTCACTCTCTCAGTGACTCACTCACTCACTCAGTGACTCACTCACTCTCTCAGTGACTCACTCGCTCTCTGTGACTCACTCGCTCTCTGTGACTCACTCACTCTATGTGACTCACTCACTCACTCAGTGACTCACTCACTCGCTCTCTGTGACTCACTCGCTCTCTGTGACTCACTCACTCACTCAGTGACTCACTCACTCACTCTCTGTGACTCTCTCACTCTCTCTGTGACTCACTCACTCTCTCTGTGACTCATTCACTCTCTGTGACTCACTCGCTCTCTGTGACTCACTCACTCTCTCAGTGACTCACTCGCTCTCTGTGACTCACTCACTCTCTGTGACTCACTCGCTCTCTGTGACTCCCTCACTCTCTCAGTGACTCACTCACTCTCTCTGTGACTCACTCACTCTCTCTGTGACTCACTCACTCTCTCAGTGACTCACTCGCTCTCTTTGACTCACTCACTCTCTCTGTGACTCACTCACTCTCTCTGTGACTCACTCACTCTCTGTGACTCACTCACTCTCTGTGACTCACTCGCTCTCAGTGACTCACTCACTCTCTCAGTGACTCACTCGGTCTCTCAGTGACTCACTCACTCTCTGTGACTCACTCACTCTCTCAGTGTCTCACTCGCTCTCTGTGACTCACTCGCTCTCTGTGACTCACTCGCTCTCAGTGACTCACTCACTCTCTCAGTGACTCACTCGCTCTCTCTGTGACTCACTCACTCACTCAGTGACTCACTCACTCTCTCAGTGACTCACTCGCTCTCTGTGACTCACTCACTCTCTGTGACTCACTCACTCACTCAGTGACTCACTCGCTCTCTCAGTGACTCACTCGCTCTCTGTGA
This sequence comes from Pristiophorus japonicus, assembly GCF_044704955.1. Classification (NCBI taxonomy): domain Eukaryota; kingdom Metazoa; phylum Chordata; class Chondrichthyes; family Pristiophoridae; genus Pristiophorus; species Pristiophorus japonicus. Next base: position 88,325 of record NW_027254713.1, on the reverse strand, counting down.
CTCACTCACTCTCTGTGACTCACTCACTCACTCAGTGACTCACTCGCTCTCTGTGACTCACTCGCTCTCTGTGACTCACTCGCTCTCTGTGACTCACTCGCTCTCTGTGACTCACTCGCTCTCTGTGACTCACTCACTCACTCAGTGACTCACTCACTCTCTGTGACTCACTCGCTCTCTGTGACTCACTCGCTCTCTGTGACTCACTCACTCTCTGTGACTCACTCACTCACTCAGTGACTCACTCACTCTCTCAGTGACTCACTCGCTCTCTGTGACTCACTCACTCTCTCAGTGACTCACTCACTCAGTGACTCACTCGCTCTCGGTGACTCACTCGCTCTCTGTGACTCACTCACTCTCTCAGTGACTCACTCGCTCTCTGTGACTCACTCACTCTCTCTGTGACTCACTCGCTCTCTGTGACTCACTCACTCTCTGTGACTCACTCACTCACTCAGTGACTCACTCGCTCTGTGACTCACTCACTCTCTCTGTGACTCACTCGCTCTCTGTGACTCACTCACTCTCTGTGACTCACTCACTCAGTGACTCACTCGCTCTCTGTGACTCACTCACTCTCTGTGACTCACTCACTCTCTCTGTGACTCACTCACTCTCTGTGACTCACTCACTCTCTCTGTGACTCACTCACTCTCTGTGACTCACTCACTCTCTCAGTGACTCACTCGCTCTCTGTGACTCCCTCACTCTCTCAGTGACTCACTCACTCTCTCTGTGACTCACTCGCTCTCTGTGACTCACTCACTCTCTCAGTGACTCACTCACTCACTCAGTGACTCACTCACTCTCTGTGACTCACTCACTCTCTCAGTGACTCACTCACTCTCTGTGACTCAGTCACTCACTCAGTGACTCACTCACTCACTCTCTGTGACTCACTCGCTCTCTGTGACTCACTCACTCACTCAGTGACTCACTCACTCACTCAGTGACTCACTCACTCGCTCTCTGTGACTCATTCACTCTCTGTGACTCTCTCACTCTCTGTGACTCACTCGCTCTCTGTGACTCACTCGCTCTCTGTGACTCACTCACTCTCTGTGACTCACTCACTCACTCAGTGACTCACTCACTCGCTCTCTGTGACTCACTCGCTCTCTGTGACTCACTCACTCTCTGTGACTCACTCACTCACTCAGTGACTCACTCACTCACTCTCTGTGACTCTCTCACTCTCTGTGACTCACTCACTCACTCAGTGACTCACTCACTCTCTCTGTGACTCATTCACTCTCTGTGACTCACTCACTCTCTGTGACTCACTCACTCACTCAGTGACTCACTCGCTCTCTGTGACTCACTCGCTCTCTGTGACTCACTCACTCTCTGTGACTCACTCGCTCTCTGTGACTCACTCGCTCTCTGTGACTCACTCACTCTCTGTGACTCACTCACTCACTCAGTGACTCACTCACTCTCTGTGACTCACTCGCTCTCTGTGACTCACTCGCTCTCTGTGACTCACTCACACTCTGTGACTCACTCACTCACTCAGTGACTCACTCACTCTCTCAGTGACTCACTCGCTCTCTGTGACTCACTCACTCTCTCAGTGACTCACTCACTCAGTGACTCACTCGCTCTCGGTGACTCAATCGCTCTCTGTGACTCACTCACTCTCTCAGTGACTCACTCGCTCTCTGTGACTCACTCACTCTCTCTGTGACTCACTCGCTCTCTGTGACTCACTCACTCTCTGTGACTCACTCACTCACTCAGTGACTCACTCGCTCTCTGTGACTCACTCACTCTCTCTGTGACTCACTCGCTCTCTGTGACTCACTCACTCTCTGTGACTCACTCACTCAGTGACTCACTCGCTCTCTGTGACTCACTCACTCTCTGTGACTCACTCACTCTCTCTGTGACTCACTCACTCTCTGTGACTCACTCACTCTCTCTGTGACTCACTCGCTCTCTGTGACTCACTCGCTCTCTGTGACTCACTCGCTCTCTGTGACTCCCTCACTCTCTCAGTGACTCACTCACTCTCTCTGTGACTCACTCGCTCTCTGTGACTCACTCACTCTCTCAGTGACTCACTCACTCACTCAGTGACTCACTCGCTCTCTGTGACTCACTCACTCTCTCAGTGACTCACTCACTCACTCAGTGACTCACTCACTCTCTCAGTGACTCACTCGCTCTCTGTGACTCACTCGCTCTCTGTGACTCACTCACTCTATGTGACTCACTCACTCACTCAGTGACTCACTCACTCGCTCTCTGTGACTCACTCGCTCTCTGTGACTCACTCACTCTCTGTGACTCACTCACTCACTCAGTGACTCACTCACTCACTCTCTGTGACTCTCTCACTCTCTGTGACTCACTCACTCACTCAGTGACTCACTCACTCTCTCTGTGACTCACTCACTCTCTCTGTGACTCATTCACTCTCTGTGACTCACTCACTCTCTGTGACTCACTCGCTCTCTCTGTGACTCACTCACTCACTCAGTGACTCACTCACTCTCTCTGTGACTCACTCACTCTCTCTGTGACTCACTCACTCTCTGTGACTCACTCACTCTCTGTGACTCACTCGCTCTATGTGACTCACTCACTCTCTCAGTGACTCACTCACTCTCAGTGACTCACTCGCTCTCTGTGACTCACTCACTCTCTCAGTGACTCACTCGCTCTCTGTGACTCACTCACTCTCTGTGACTCACTCACTCACTCAGTGACTCACTCACTCTCTCTGTGACTCACTCACTCTCTGTGACTCACTCACTCACTCAGTGACTCACTCACTCTCTCAGTGACTCACTCGCTCTCTGTGACTCACTCGCTCTCTGTGACTCACACTCTCTCTGTGACTCACTCGCTCTCTGTGACTCACTCACTCTCTGTGACTCACTCACTCACTCAGTGACTCACTCACTCTCTCTGTGACTCACTCACTCTCTCTGTGACTCACTCACTCTCTCTGTGACTCACTCACTCTCTGTGACTCACTCACTCACTCAGTGACTCACTCACTCTCTCTGTGACTCACTCACTCTCTCTGTGACTCACTCACTCACTCTGTGACTCACTCACTCTCTGTGTGACTCACTCACTCTCTCAGTGACTCACTCGCTCTCTGTGACTCACTCACTCTCTGTGACTCACTCACTCACTCAGTGACTCACTCACTCTCTCAGTGACTCACTCACTCTCTCAGTTACTCACTAGCTCTCTGTGACTCACTCGCTCTCTGTGACTCACTCGCTCTCTGTGACTCACTCACTCTCTCAGTGACTCACTCACTCTCAGTGACTCACTCACTCTCTGTGACTCACTCACTCTCTCAGTGACTCACTCACTCTCAGTGACTCACTCACTCTCTGAGTGACTCACTCGCTCTCTGTGACTCACTCACTCTCTGTGACTCACTCACTCACTCAGTGACTCACTCGCTCTCAGTGACTCACTCGCTCTCTGTGACTCACTCGCTCTCAGTGACTCACTCACTCTCTCAGTGACTCACTCGCTCTCTGACTCACTCACTCTCTCAGTGACTCACTCACTCTCAGTGACTCACTCACTCTCTGTGACTCACTCACTCACTCAGTGACTCACTCACTCTGTCAGTGACTCTCTCACTCTCAGTGACTCACTCACTCTCTGTGACTCACTCACTCAGTGACTCACTCACTCTCTCAGTGACTCACTCGCTCTCAGTGACTCACTCACTCTCTGTGACTCACTCACTCTCTCAGTGACTCACTCACTCTCTGTGACTCACTCACTCTCTGTGACTCACTCACTCTCTCTGTGACTCACTCGCTCTCTGTGACTCACTCACTCTCACAGTGACTCACTCACTCGCTCTCTGTGACTCACTCGCTCTCTGTGACTCACTCACTCTCTGTGACTCACTCACTCAGTGACTCACTCACTCGCTCTCTGTGACTCACTCACTCTCAGTGACTCACTCACTCACTCAGTGACTCACTCGCTCTCTGTGACTCACTCACTCTCTCAGTGACTCACTCACTCACTCAGTGACTCACTCACTCTCTCAGTGACTCACTCGCTCTCTGTGACTCACTCGCTCTCTGTGACTCACTCACTCTATGTGACTCACTCACTCACTCAGTGACTCACTCACTCGCTCTCTGTGACTCACTCGCTCTCTGTGACTCACTCACTCTCTGTGAATCACTCACTCACTCAGTGACTCACTCACTCACTCTCTGTGACTCTCTCACTCTCTGTGACTCACTCACTCACTCAGTGACTCACTCACTCTCTCTGTGACTCACTCACTCTCTCTGTGACTCATTCACTCTCTGTGACTCACTCACTCTCTGTGACTCACTCGCTCTCTGTGACTCACTCGCTCTCTGTGACTCACTCACTCTCTGTGACTCACTCACTCACTCAGTGACTCACTCACTCGCTCTCTGTGAGTCACTCGCTCACTGTGACTCACTCACTCTCTGTGACTCACTCACTCACTCAGTGACTCACTCACTCACTCTCTGTGACTCTCTCACTCTCTGTGACTCACTCACTCACTCAGTGACTCACTCACTCTCTCTGTGACTCATTCACTCTCTGTGACTCACTCACTCTCTGTGACTCACTCACTCACTCAGTGACTCACTCGCTCTCTGTGACTCACTCGCTCTCTGTGACTCACTCACTCTCTGTGACTCACTCGCTCTCTGTGACTCACTCGCTCTCTGTGACTCACTCACTCTCTGTGACTCACTCACTCACTCAGTGACTCACTCACTCTCTGTGACTCACTCGCTCTCTGTGACTCACTCGCTCTCTGTGACTCACTCACTCTCTGTGACTCACTCACTCACTCAGTGACTCACTCACTCTCTCAGTGACACTCGCTCTCTGTGACTCACTCGCTCTCTGTGACTCACTCACTCTATGTGACTCACTCACACTCAGTGACTCACTCACTCGCTCTCTGTGACTCACTCGCTCTCTGTGACTCACTCACTCTCTGTGACTCACTCACTCACTCAGTGACTCACTCACTCACTCTCTGTGACTCTCTCACTCTCTGTGACTCACTCACTCACTCAGTGACTCACTCACTCTCTCTGTGACTCACTCACTCTCTCTGTGACTCATTCACTCTCTGTGACTCACTCACTCTCTGTGACTCACTCGCTCTCTCTGTGACTCACTCACTCACTCAGTGACTCACTCACTCTCTCTGTGACTCACTCACTCTCTCTGTGACTCACTCACTCTCTGTGACTCACTCACTCTCTGTGACTCACTCGCTCTATGTGACTCACTCACTCTCTCAGTGACTCACTCACTCTCAGTGACTCACTCGCTCTCTGTGACTCACTCACTCTCTCAGTGACTCACTCGCTCTCTGTGACTCACTCACTCTCTGTGACTCACTCACTCACTCAGTGACTCACTCAATCTCTCTGTGACTCACTCACTCTCTGTGACTCACTCACTCACTCAGTGACTCACTCACTCTCTCAGTGACTCACTCGCTCTCTGTGACTCACTCGCTCTCTGTGACTCACTCACTCTCTCTGTGACTCACTCGCTCTCTGTGACTCACTCACTCTCTGTGACTCACTCACTCACTCAGTGACTCACTCACTCTCTCTGTGACTCACTCACTCTCTCTGTGACTCACTCACTCTCTCTGTGACTCACTCACTCTCTGTGACTCACTCACTCACTCAGTGACTCACTCACTCTCTCTGTGACTCACTCACTCTCTCTGTGACTCACTCACTCACTCTGTGACTCACTCACTCTCTGTGTGACTCACTCACTCTCTCAGTGACTCACTCGCTCTCTGTGACTCACTCACTCTCTGTGACTCACTCACTCACTCAGTGACTCACTCACTCTCTCAGTGACTCACTCACTCTCTCAGTTACTCACTAGCTCTCTGTGACTCACTCGCTCTCTGTGACTCACTCGCTCTCTGTGACTCACTCACTCTCTCAGTGACTCACTCACTCTCAGTGACTCACTCACTCTCTGTGACTCACTCACTCTCTCAGTGACTCACTCACTCTCAGTGACTCACTCACTCTCTGAGTGACTCACTCGCTCTCTGTGACTCACTCACTCTCTGTGACTCACTCACTCACTCAGTGACTCACTCGCTCTCAGTGACTCACTCGCTCTCTGTGACTCACTCGCTCTCAGTGACTCACTCACTCTCTCAGTGACTCACTCGCTCTCTGACTCACTCACTCTCTCAGTGACTCACTCACTCTCAGTGACTCACTCACTCTCTGTGACTCACTCACTCTCTGTGACTCACTCACTCACTCAGTGACTCACTCACTCTGTCAGTGACTCTCTCACTCTCAGTGACTCACTCACTCTCTGTGACTCACTCACTCTCTGTGACTCACTCACTCACTCAGTGACTCACTCACTCTCTCAGTGACTCACTCGCTCTCAGTGACTCACTCACTCTCTGTGACTCACTCACTCTCTCAGTGACTCACTCGCTCTCTGTGACTCACTCACTCTCACAGTGACTCACTCACTCGCTCTCTGTGACTCACTCGCTCTCTGTGACTCACTCACTCTCTGTGACTCACTCACTCAGTGACTCACTCACTCGCTCTCTGTGACTCACTCACTCTCTCTGTGACTCACTCACTCTCTCAGTGACTCACTCACTCTCTCAGTGACTCACTCACTCTCTCTGTGACTCACTCACTCTCTCTGTGACTCACTCGCTCTCTGTGACTCACTCACTCTCTCTGTGACTCACTCGCTCTCTGTGACTCACTCACTCTCTGTGACTCACTCACTCTCTCAGTGACTCACTCACTCTCTCAGTGACTCACTCGCTCTCTGTGACTCACTCACTCTCTGTGACTCACTCACTCTCTCAGTGACTCACTCACTCTCTCAGTGACTGACTCACTCTCTCTGTGACTCACTCACTCTCTCTGTGACTCACTCACTCTCTCTGTGACTCACTCACTCTCTGTGACTCACTCACTCTCTCTGTGACTCACTCACTCTCTCAGTGACTCACTCACTCGCTCTCTGTGACTCACTCGCTCTCTGTGACTCACTCACTCTCAGTGACTCTCACTCTCAGTGACTCACTCACTCTCTCAGTGACTCACTCACTCTCTCAGTGACTCACTCACTCTCTCTGTGACTCACTCACTCTCTCAGTGACTCACTCACTCTCTCAGTGACTCACTCACTCTCTCTGTGACTCACTTGCTCTCTGTGACTCCCTCACTCACTCAGTGACTCACTCGCTCTCTGTGACTCCCTCACTCTCTCAGTGACTCACTCGCTCTCTGTGACTCACTCACTCACTCAGTGACTCACTCACTCTCTGTGACTCCCTCACTCTCTCAGTGACTCACTCGCTCTCTGTGACTCCCTCACTCACTCAGTGACTCACTCGCTCTCTGTGACTCCCTCACTCTCTCAGTGACTCACTCGCTCTCTGTGACTCACTCACTCACTCAGTGACTCACTCACTCTCTGTGACTCCCTCACTCTCTCAGTGACTCACTCACTCTCTGTGACTCCCTCACTCTCTCAGTGACTCACTCGCTCTCTGTGACTCCCTCACTCACTCAGTGACTCACTCGCTCTCTGTGACTCCCTCACTCACTCAGTGACTCACTCGCTCTCAGTGACTCACTCACTCTCTCAGTGACTCACTCACTCTCTCTGTGACTCACTCACTCACTCAGTGACTCACTCACTCTCTCAGTGACTCACTCGCTCTCTGTGACTCACTCACTCTCTGTGACTCACTCACTCTCTCAGTGACTCACTCACTCTCTCAGTGACTCACTCGCTCTCTCAGTGACTCACTCACTCTCTCTGTGACTCACTCACTCACTCAGTGACTCACTCACTCTCTCAGTGACTCACTCACTCTCTCAGTGACTCACTCACTCTCTCTGTGACTCACTCACTAACTCAGTGACTCACTCACTCTCTCAGTGACTCACTCGCTCTCTGTGACTCACTCACTCTCTGTGACTCACTCACTCTCTCAGTGACTCACTCACTCTCTCAGTGACTCACTCGCTCTCTCAGTGACTCACTCACTCTCTCTGTGACTCACTCACTCACTCAGTGACTCACTCACTCTCTCAGTGACTCACTCGCTCTCTGTGACTCACTCACTCTCTGTGACTCACTCACTCTCTCAGTGACTCACTCACTCTCTCAGTGACTCACTCACTCTCTCTGTGACTCACTCACTCACTCAGTGACTCACTCACTCTCTCAGTGACTCACTCGCTCTCTGTGACTCACTCACTCTCTGTGACTCACTCACTCTCTCAGTGACTCACTCTCTCAGTGACTCACTCGCTCTCTGTGACTCACTCTCTCTCAGTGACTCACTCACTCTTTCAGTGACTCACTCACTCTCTCAGTGACTCACTCGCTCTCAGTGACTCACTCGCTCTCTGTGACTCACTCGCTCTCAGTGACTCACTCACTCTCTCAGTGACTCACTCACTCTCTGTGACTCACTCACTCTCTCAGTGACTCACTCGCTCTCAGTGACTCACTCGCTCTCAGTGACTCACTCGCTCTCTGTGACTCACTCACTCTCTGTGACTCACTCACTCTCTCAGTGACTCACTCGCTCTCTGTGACTCACTCACTCACTCAGTGACTCACTCACTCAGTGACTCACTCACTCTCTCAGTGACTCACTCGCTCTCTGTGACTCACTCGCTCTCTGTGACTCACTCACTCAGTGACTCACTCACTCTCTGTGACTCACTCACTCAGTGACTCACTCGCTGTCTGTGACTCACTCACTCACTCAGTGACTCACTCACTCTCTGTGACTCACTCACTCACTCAGTGACTCACTCGCTCTCAGTGACTCACTCACTCTCTGTGACTCACTCACTCACTCAGTGACTCACTCGCTCTCTGTGACTCACTCACTCTCTGTGACTCCCTCACTCACTCACTCAGTGACTCACTCGCTCTCTCTGTGACTCACTCACTCACTCTGTGACTCACTCACTCTCTGTGACTCACTCACTCTCTCAGTGACTCACTCACTCTCTGTGACTCACTCACTCTCTGTGACTCACTCACTCACTCTGCGACTCACTCACTCTCTGTGACTCACTCACTCTCTCAGTGACTCACTCACTCTCTGTGACTCACTCACTCACTCAGTGACTCACTCGCTCTCTGTGACTCACTCACTCTCTCTGTGACTCACGCACTCTCTGTGACTCACTCACTCGCTCTCTGTGACTCACTCACTGTGACTCACTCACTCTCTCAGTGACTCCCTCACTCACTCTCTGTGACTCACTCACTCTCTGTGACTCACTCACTCTCTCAGTGACTCCCTCACTCTCTCTGTGACTCACTCACTCTCTGTGACTCACTCACTCTCTGTGACTCACTCACTCACTCTGTGACTCACTCACTCTCTGTGACTCACTCACTCACTCAGTGACTCACTCACTCTCTGTGACTCACTCACTCACTCAGTGACTTACTCACTCAGTGACTCACTCACTCTCTCAGTGACTCACTCGCTCTCTGTGACTCACTCGCTCTCTGTGACTCACTCACTCACTCAGTGACTCACTCACTCTCTGTGACTCACTCACTCACTCACTCAGTGACTCACTCGCTCTCAGTGACTCACTCACTCTCTGTGACTCACTCACTCACTCAGTGACTCACTCGCTCTCTGTGACTCACTCACTCTCTGTGACTCCCTCACTCACTCACTCAGTGACTCACTCGCTCTCTCTGTGACTCACTCACTCTGTGACTCACTCACTCTCTGTGACTCACTCACTCTCTCAGTGACTCACTCACTCTCTGTGACTCACTCACTCTCTGTGACTCACTCACTCACTCTGTGACTCACTCACTCTCTGTGACTCACTCACTCTCTGTGACTCACTCACTCTCTCTGTGACTCACTCACTCTCTCAGTGACTCACTCACTCGCTCTCTGTGACTCACTCACTATCTGTGACTCCCTCACTCACTCACTCAGTGACTCACTCGCTCTCTGTGACTCACTCACTCTCTGTGACTCACTCACTCTCTCAGTGACTCCCTCACTCACTCTCTGTGACTCACTCACTCTCTGTGACTCACTCACTCTCTCAGTGACTCCCTCACTCACTCTCTGTGACTCACTCACTCTCTCTGTGACTCACTCACTCTCTGTGACTCACTCACTCTCTGTGACTCACTCACTCACTCTGTGACTCACTCACTCTCTGTGACTCACTCACTCACTCAGTGACTCACTCACTCTCTGTGACTCACTCACTCACTCAGTGACTCACTCACTCTCAGTGACTCACTCACTCTCTGTGACTCACTCACTCACTCAGTGACTCACTCGCTCTCTGTGACTCACTCACTCTCTGTGACTCCCTCACTCACTCACTCAGTGACTCACTCGCTCTCTCTGTGACTCACTCACTCACTCTGTGACTCACTCACTCTCTGTGACTCACTCACTCTCTGTGACTCACTCACTCTCTGTGACTCACTCACTCACTCGGTGACTCACTCACTCTCTGTGACTCACTCACTCTCTCAGTGACTCACTCACTCTCTGTGACTCACTCACTCACTCAGTGACTCACTCGCTCTCTGTGACTCACTCGCTCTCTGTGACTCACTCACTCTCTCTGTGACTCACTCACTCTCTCAGTGACTCACTCACTCGCTCTCTGTGACTCACTCACTATCTGTGACTCCCTCACTCACTCACTCAGTGACTCACTCACTCTCTGTGACTCACTCACTCTCTGTGACTCACTCACTCTCTCAGTGACTCCCTCACTCACTCTCTGTGACTCACTCACTCTCTGTGACTCACTCACTCTCTCAGTGACTCCCTCACTCACTCTCTGTGACTCACTCACTCTCTCTGTGACTCACTGACTCTCTGTGACTCACTCACTCTCTCAGTGACTCACTCGCTCTCTGTGACTCACTCACTCTCTCTGACTCACTCACTCTCTCTGTGACTCACTCACTCTCTGTGACTCACTCGCTCTCTCTGTGACTCACTCACTCTCTCAGTGACTCCCTCACTCACTCTCTCAGTGACTCACTCGCTCTCTCAGTGACTCACTCGCTCTCTCAGTGACTCACTCACTCTCTGTGACTCCCTCACTCACTCAGTGACTCCATCACTCTCTCAGTGACTCACTCGCTCTCTCTGTGACTCCCTCACTCACTCAGTGACTCCCTCACTCTCTCAGTGACTCACTCGCTCTCTCAGTGACTCCCTCACTCACTCTCTCAGTGACTCACTCACTCTCTCAGTGACTCACTTGCTCTCTCTGTGACTCCCTCACTCACTCAGTGACTCCCTCACTCACTCTCTCAGTGACTCACTCGCGCTCTGTGACTCACTCACTCTCTCAGTGACTCACTCTCTCAGTGACTCACTCACTCTCTCAGTGACTCCCTCACTCACTCACTCAGTGACTCACTCGCTCTCAGTGACTCACTCTCTCAGTGACTCACTCACTCTCTCAGTGACTCCCTCACTCACTCACTCAGTGACTCACTCGCTCTCAGTGACTCACTCACTCTCTCTGTGACTCACTCACTCTCTCAGTGACTCACTCGCTCTCAGTGACTCACTCACTCACTCAGTGACTCAATCGCTCTCATTGACTCACTCACTCAGTGACTCACTCACTCTCTCAGTGACTCACTCACTCTCTCAGTGACTCCCTCACTCACTCACTCAGTGACTCACTCGCTCTCAGTGACTCACTCACTCTCTGTGACTCACTCACTCTCTCAGTGACTCACTCGCTCTCAGTGACTCACTCACTCACTCAGTGACTCACTCGCTCTCATTGACTCACTCACTCAGTGACTCACTCACTCTCTCAGTGACTCACTCACTCTCTCAGTGACTCTCTCACTCACTCACTCAGTGACTCACTCGCTCTCAGTGACTCACTCACTCTCTCTGTGACTCACTCACTCTCTCAGTGACTCACTCGCTCTCAGTGACTCACTCACTCACTCAGTGACTCACTCGCTCTCATTGACTCACTCACTCAGTGACTCACTCGCTCTCAGTGACTCACTCACTCACTCACTCAGTGACTCACTCGCTCTCAGTGACTCACTCACTCACTCAGTGACTCACTCGCTCTCAGTGACTCACTCACTCACTCAGTGACTCACTCGCTCTCAGTGACGCACTCACTCAGTGACTCACTCGCTCTCAGTGACTCACTCACTCACTCAGTGACTCACTCGCTCTCAGTGACTCACTCACTCACTCACTCAGTGACTCACTCACTCTCTGTGACTCACTCACTCTCTCAGTGACTCACTCGCTCTGTGACTCACTCGCTCTCTCAGTGACTCACTCACTCTCTGTGAGTCCCTCAGTGACTCACTCACTCTCTCAGTGACTCACTCACTCTCTCAGTGACTCCCTCACTCACTCTCTCAGTGACTCACTCACTCTCTCAGTGACTCACTTGCTCTCTCTGTGACTCCCTCACTCACTCAGTGACTCCCTCACTCACTCTCTCAGTGACTCACTCGCGCACTGTGACTCACTCACTCTCTCAGTGACTCACTCTCTGTGACTCACTCACTCTCTCAGTGACTCCCTCACTCACTCACTCAGTGACTCACTCGCTCTCAGTGACTCACTCTCTCAGTGACTCACTCACTCTCTCAGTGACTCCCTCACTCACTCACTCAGTGACTCACTCGCTCTCAGTGACTCACTCACTCTCTCTGTGACTCACTCACTCTCTCAGTGACTCACTCGCTCTCAGTGACTCACTCACTCACTCAGTGACTCAATCGCTCTCATTGACTCACTCACTCAGTGACTCACTCACTCTCTCAGTGACTCACTCACTCTCTCAGTGACTCCCTCACTCACTCACTCAGTGACTCACTCGCTCTCAGTGACTCACTCACTCTCTGTGACTCACTCACTCTCTCAGTGACTCACTCGCTCTCAGTGACTCACTCACTCACTCAGTGACTCACTCGCTCTCATTGACTCACTCACTCAGTGACTCACTCACTCTCTCAGTGACTCACTCACTCTCTCAGTGACTCCCTCACTCACTCACTCAGTGACTCACTCGCTCTCAGTGACTCACTCACTCTCTCTGTGACTCACTCACTCTCTCAGTGACTCACTCGCTCTCAGTGACTCACTCACTCACTCAGTGACTCACTCGCTCTCATTGACTCACTCACTCAGTGACTCACTCGCTCTCAGTGACTCACTCACTCACTCACTCAGTGACTCACTCGCTCTCAGTGACTCACTCACTCACTCAGTGACTCACTCGCTCTCAGTGACTCACTCACTCACTCAGTGACTCACTCGCTCTCAGTGACTCACTCACTCAGTGACTCACTCGCTCTCAGTGACTCACTCACTCACTCAGTGACTCACTCGCTCTCAGTGACTCACTCACTCACTCACTCAGTGACTCACTCACTCTCTGTGACTCACTCACTCTCTCAGTGACTCACTCGCTCTGTGACTCACTCGCTCTCTCAGTGACTCACTCACTCTCTGTGAGTCCCTCAGTGACTCACTCACTCTCTCAGTGACTCACTCACTCTCTCAGTGACTCATTCACTCTCTCAGTGACTCACTCGCTCTCTGTGACTCCCTCAGTGACTCACTCACTCTCTGTGACTCCCTCAGTGACTCACTCACTCTCTCAGTGACTCACTCGCTCTCTCAGTGACTCACTCGCTCTCTGTGACTCACTCGCTCTCTCAATGACTCACTCACTCTCTGTGACTCCCTCAGTGACTCACTCACTCTCTCAGTGACTCCCTCACTCACTCACTCTCTCAGTGACTCTCTCACTCTGTGACTCACTCACTCTCTCTGTGACTCCCTCACTCTCTCAATGACTCTCTCACTCTCTGTGACTCACTCACTCTCTCTGTGACTCCCTCACTCTCTCAGTTACTCCCTCACTCACTCAGTGACTCACTCGCTCTCTCAGTGACTCACTCACTTTCTCTGTGACTCCCCCACTCCCTCTGTCACTCCCTCACTCACTCTCTGTGACTCACTCACACTCTCAGTGACTCCCTCACTCACTCACTCTCTGTGACTCCCTCACTCTCTCACTCTCTCAGTGACTCACTCACTCTCTCAGTGACTCCATCACTCACTCACTCAGTGACTCACTCGCTCTCTCAGTGACTCACTCGCTCTCTGACTCACTCACTCTCTGTGACTCACTCACTCTCTCTGTGACTCCCTCACTCTCTCTGTGACTCCCCCACTCCCTCTGTCACTCCCTCACTCACTCTCTGTGACTCACTCGCTCTCTGTGACTCCCTCAGTGACTCACTCACTCTCTGTGACTCCCTCAGTGACTCACTCACTCTCTCAGTGACTCACTCGCTCTCTCAGTGACTCACTCGCTCTCTGTGACTCACTCGCTCTCTCAATGACTCACTCACTCTCTGTGACTCCCTCAGTGACTCACTCACTCTCTCAGTGACTCCCTCACTCACTCACTCTCTCAGTGACTCTCTCACTCTGTGACTCACTCACTCTCTCTGTGACTCCCTCACTCTCTCAATGACTCTCTCACTCTCTGTGACTCACTCACTCTCTCTGTGACTCCCTCACTCTCTCAGTTACTCCCTCACTCACTCAGTGACTCACTCGCTCTCTCAGTGACTCACTCACTTTCTCTGTGACTCCCCCACTCCCTCTGTCACTCCCTCACTCACTCTCTGTGACTCACTCACACTCTCAGTGACTCCCTCACTCACTCACTCTCTGTGACTCCCTCACTCTCTCACTCTCTCAGTGACTCACTCACTCTCTCAGTGACTCCATCACTCACTCACTCAGTGACTCACTCGCTCTCTCAGTGACTCACTCGCTCTCTGACTCACTCACTCTCTGTGACTCACTCACTCTCTCTGTGACTCCCTCACTCTCTCTGTGACTCCCTCACTCACTCAGTGACTCCCTCACTCACTCACTCAGTGACTCACTCACTCTCTGTGACTCACTCACTCTCTGTGACTCACTCACTCTCTCTGTAACTCCCTCACTCTCTCTGTGACTCCCTCACTCACTCAGTGACTCCCTCACTCACTCACTCAGTGACTCACTCGCTCTCTGTGACTCACTCGCTCTCTCTCTGACTCCCCCACTCCGTCAGTGACTTCCTCACTCACTCACTCAGTGACTCACTCGCTCTCTCAGTGACTCACTCGCTCTCTCAGTGACTCACTCGCTCTCTCAGTGACTCACTCACTCTCTCAGTGACTCCCTCACTCACTCACTCTCTGTGACTCCCTCACTCTCTCACTCTCTCAGTGACTCCCTCACTCTCTCAGTGACTCACTCGCTCTCTCAGTGACTCACTCACTCTCTGTGTGACTCCCTCACTCTTTCAGTGACTCCCTCACTCACTCACTCAGTGACTCACTCGCTCGCTCTGTGACTCACTCACTCTCTCAGTGACTCACTCGCTCTCTCAGTGACTCACTCGCTCTCTCAGTGACTCACTCACTCACTCACTCTCTGTGACTCCCTCACTCTCTCAGTGACTCCCTCACTCTCTCAGTGACTCACTCGCTCTCTCAGTGACTCACTCACTCTCTCTGTGACTCCCTCACTCTCTCAGTGACTCCCTCACTCACTCACTCAGTGACTCACTCGCTCTCTCTGTGACTCACTCACTCTCTCTGTGACTCCCTCACTCTCTCAGTGACTCCCTCACTCGCTCTCTCTGTGACTCACTCGCTCTCTCTGTGACTCACTCACTCTCTGTGTGACTCCCTCACTCACTCTCTCAGTGACTCACTCGCTCTCTCAGTGACTCCCTCACTCACTCACTCAGTGACTCACTCGCTCTCTCAGTGACTCACTCACTTTCTCTGTGACTCCCCCACTCCCTCTGTCACTCCCTCACTCACTCTCTGTGACTCACTCACTCTCTCAGTGACTCCATCACTCACTCACTCAGTGACTCACTCGCTCTCTCAGTGACTCACTCGCTCTCTGACTCACTCACTCTCTCAGTGACTCACTCACTCTCTCTGTGACTCCCTCACTCTCTCTGTGACTCCCTCACTCACTCAGTGACTCCCTCACTCACTCACTCAGTGACTCACTCGCTCTCTCAGTGACTCGCTCGCTCTCTCAGTGACTCCCCCACTCCCTCAGTGACTTCCTCACTCACTCACTCAGTGACTCACTCGCTCTCTGTGACTCACTCGCTCTCTCAGTGACTCACTCACTCTCTGTGACTCCCTCACTCACTCACTCTCTGTGACTCCCTCACTCTCTCACTCTCTCAGTGACTCCCTCACTCTCTCAGTGACTCCCTCACTCTCTCAGTGACTCACTCGCTCTCAGTGACTCACTCACTCACTCAGTGACTCACTCGCTCTCATTGACTCACTCACTCAGTGACTCACTCGCTCTCAGTGACTCACTCACTCACTCAGTGACTCACTCGCTCTCAGTGACTCACTCACTCAGTGACTCACTCGCTCTCAGTGACTCACTCACTCAGTGACTCACTCGCTCTCAGTGACTCACTCACTCAGTGACTCACTCGCTCTCAGTGACTCACTCACTCAGTGACTCACTCGCTCTCAGTGACTCACTCACTCACTCAGTGACTCACTCACTCTCTCAGTGACTCACTCACTCTCTCAGTGACTCACTCGCTCTCTGTGACTCACTCGCTCTCTCAGTGACTCACTCACTCTCTGTGACTCCCTCAGTGACTCACTCACTCTCTCAGTGACTCACTCACTCTCTCAGTGACTCACTCGCTCTCTGTGACTCCCTCAGTGACTCACTCACTCTCTGTGACTCCCTCAGTGACTCACTCACTCTCTCAGTGACTCACTCGCTCTCTCAGTGACTCACTCACTCTCTGTGACTCACTCGCTCTCTCAGTGACTCACTCACTCTCTGTGACTCCCTCAGTGACTCACTCACTCTCTCGGTGACTCCCTCACTCACTCACTCAGTGACTCACTCGCTCTCTCTGTGACTCACTCACTCTCTCTGTGACTCCCTCACTCTCTGTGACTCCCTCACTCGCTCTCTCTGTGACTCACTCGCTCTCTCTGTGACTCACTCACTCTCTCTGTGACTCCCTCACTCACTCTCTCAGTGACTCACTCGCTCTCTCAGTGACTCACTCACTTTCTCTGTGACTCCCCCACTCCCTCTGTCACTCCCTCACTCACTCTCTGTGACTCACTCACTCTCTCAGTGACTCCCTCACTCACTCACTCTCTCAGTGAATCACTCACTCTCTCAGTGACTCCATCACTCGCTCTCTCAGTGACTCACTCGCTCTCTCAGTGACTCACTCGCTCTCTGACTCACTCACTCTCTCAGTGACTCACTCACTCTCTCTGTGACTCCCTCACTCTCTCTGTGACTCCCTCACTCACTCAGTGACTCCCTCACTCACTCACTCAGTGACTCACTCGCTCTCTCAGTGACTCCCTCACTCTCTCTGTGACTCCCTCACTCACTCAGTGACTCCCTCACTCACTCACTCAGTGACTCACTCGCTCTCTCAGTGACTCACTCGCTCTCTCTGTGACTCCCCCACTCCCTCAGTGACTTCCTCACTCACTCACTCAGTGACTCACTCGCTCTCTCAGTGACTCACTCGCTCTCTCAGTGACTCACTCACTCTCTCAGTGACTCCCTCACTCACTCACTCTCTGTGACTCCCTCACTCTCACTCTCTCAGTGACTCCCTCACTCTCTCAGTGACTCCCTCACTCTCTCAGTGACTCACTCGCTCTCTCAGTGACTCACTCGCTCTCTCAGTGACTCACTCACTCTCTCAGTGACTCCCTCACTCACTCACTCAGTGACTCACTCGCTCTCTCTGTGACTCACTCGCTCTCTCTGTGACTCACTCACTCTCTCTGTGACTCCCTCACTCACTCTCTCAGTGACTCCCTCACTCTCTCAGTGACTCCCTCACTCACTCAGTGACTCACTCGCTCTCTCAGTGACTCACTCACTTTCTCTGTGACTCCCCCACTCCCTCTGTCACTCCCTCACTCACTCTCTGTGACTCACTCACTCTCTCAGTGACTCCCTCACTCACTCACTCTCTGACTCCCTCACTCTCTCAGTGACTCACTCACTCTCTCAGTGACTCCATCACTCACTCACTCAGTGACTCACTCGCTCTCTCAGTGACTCACTCGCTCTCTGACTCACTCACTCTCTCAGTGACTCACTCGCTCTCTGTGACTCCCTCAGTGACTCACTCACTCTCTGTGACTCCCTCAGTGACTCACTCACTCTCTCAGTGACTCACTCGCTCTCTCAGTGACTCACTCGCTCTCTGTGACTCACTCGCTCTCTCAATGACTCACTCACTCTCTGTGACTCCCTCAGTGACTCACTCACTCTCTCAGTGACTCCCTCACTCACTCACTCTCTCAGTGACTCTCTCACTCTGTGACTCACTCACTCTCTCTGTGACTCCCTCACTCTCTCAATGACTCTCTCACTCTCTGTGACTCACTCACTCTCTCTGTGACTCCCTCACTCTCTCAGTTACTCCCTCACTCACTCAGTGACTCACTCGCTCTCTCAGTGACTCACTCACTTTCTCTGTGACTCCCCCACTCCCTCTGTCACTCCCTCACTCACTCTCTGTGACTCACTCACACTCTCAGTGACTCCCTCACTCACTCACTCTCTGTGACTCCCTCACTCTCTCACTCTCTCAGTGACTCACTCACTCTCTCAGTGACTCCATCACTCACTCACTCAGTGACTCACTCGCTCTCTCAGTGACTCACTCGCTCTCTGACTCACTCACTCTCTGTGACTCACTCACTCTCTCTGTGACTCCCTCACTCTCTCTGTGACTCCCCCACTCCCTCTGTCACTCCCTCACTCACTCTCTGTGACTCACTCGCTCTCTGTGACTCCCTCAGTGACTCACTCACTCTCTGTGACTCCCTCAGTGACTCACTCACTCTCTCAGTGACTCACTCGCTCTCTCAGTGACTCACTCGCTCTCTGTGACTCACTCGCTCTCTCAATGACTCACTCACTCTCTGTGACTCCCTCAGTGACTCACTCACTCTCTCAGTGACTCCCTCACTCACTCACTCTCTGTGACTCTCTCACTCTGTGACTCACTCACTCTCTCTGTGACTCCCTCACTCTCTCAATGATTCTCTCACTCTCTGTGACTCACTCACTCTCTCTGTGACTCCCTCACTCTCTCAGTTACTCCCTCACTCACTCAGTGACTCACTCGCTCTCTCAGTGACTCACTCACTTTCTCTGTGACTCCCCCACTCCCTCTGTCACTCCCTCACTCACTCTCTGTGACTCACTCACACTCTCAGTGACTCCCTCACTCACTCACTCTCTGTGACTCCCTCACTCTCTCACTCTCTCAGTGACTCACTCACTCTCTCAGTGACTCCATCACTCACTCACTCAGTGACTCACTCGCTCTCTCAGTGACTCACTCGCTCTCTGACTCACTCACTCTCTGTGACTCACTCACTCTCTCTGTGACTCCCTCACTGTCTCTGTGACTCCCTCACTCACTCAGTGACTCCCTCACTCACTCACTCAGTGACTCACTCACTCTCTGTGACTCACTCACTCTCTGTGACTCACTCACTCTCTCTGTGACTCCCTCACTCTCTCTGTGACTCCCTCACTCACTCAGTGACTCCCTCACTCACTCACTCAGTGACTCACTCGCTCTCTGTGACTCACTCGCTCTCTCTCTGACTCCCCCACTCCGTCAGTGACTTCCTCACTCACTCACTCAGTGACTCACTCGCTCTCTCAGTGACTCACTCGCTCTCTCAGTGACTCACTCGCTCTCTCAGTGACTCACTCACTCTCTCAGTGACTCCCTCACTCACTCACTCTCTGTGACTCCCTCACTCTCTCACTCTCTCAGTGACACCCTCACTCTCTCAGTGACTCACTCGCTCTCTCAGTGACTCACTCACTCTCTGTGTGACTCCCTCACTCTTTCAGTGACTCCCTCACTCACTCACTCAGTGACTCACTCGCTCGCTCTGTGACTCACTCACTCTCTCAGTGACTCACTCGCTCTCTCAGTGACTCACTCGCTCTCTCAGTGACTCACTCACTCACTCACTCTCTGTGACTCCCTCACTCTCTCAGTGACTCCCTCACTCTCTCAGTGACTCACTCGCTCTCTCAGTGACTCACTCACTCTCTCTGTGACTCCCTCACTCTCTCAGTGACTCCCTCACTCACTCACTCAGTGACTCACTCGCTCTCTCTGTGACTCACTCACTCTCTCTGTGACTCCCTCACTCTCTCAGTGACTCCCTCACTCGCTCTCTCTGTGACTCACTCGCTCTCTCTGTGACTCACTCACTCTCTCTGTGACTCCCTCACTCACTCTCTCAGTGACTCACTCGCTCTCTCAGTGACTCCCTCACTCACTCACTCAGTGACTCACTCGCTCTCTCAGTGACTCACTCACTTTCTCTGTGACTCCCCCACTCCCTCTGTCACTCCCTCACTCACTCTCTCAGTGACTCACTCACTCTCTCAGTGACTCCCTCACTCACTCACTCTCTGTGACTCACTCACTCTCTCAGTGACTCCATCACTCACTCACTCAGTGACTCACTCGCTCTCTCAGTGACTCACTCGCTCTCTGACTCACTCACTCTCTCAGTGACTCACTCACTCTCTCTGTGACTCCCTCACTCTCTCTGTGACTCCCTCACTCACTCAGTGACTCCCTCACTCACTCACTCAGTGACTCACTCGCTCTCTCAGTGACTCGCTCGCTCTCTCAGTGACTCCCCCACTCCCTCAGTGACTTCCTCACTCACTCACTCAGTGACTCACTCGCTCTCTGTGACTCACTCGCTCTCTCAGTGACTCACTCACTCTCTGTGACTCCCTCACTCACTCACTCTCTGTGACTCCCTCACTCTCTCACTCTCTCAGTGACTCCCTCACTCTCTCAGTGACTCCCTCACTCTCTCAGTGACTCACTCGCTCTCAGTGACTCACTCACTCACTCAGTGACTCACTCGCTCTCATTGACTCACTCACTCAGTGACTCACTCGCTCTCAGTGACTCACTCACTCACTCAGTGACTCACTCGCTCTCAGTGACTCACTCACTCAGTGACTCACTCGCTCTCAGTGACTCACTCACTCAGTGACTCACTCGCTCTCAGTGACTCACTCACTCAGTGACTCACTCGCTCTCAGTGACTCACTCACTCAGTGACTCACTCGCTCTCAGTGACTCACTCACTCACTCAGTGACTCACTCACTCTCTCAGTGACTCACTCACTCTCTCAGTGACTCACTCGCTCTCTGTGACTCACTCGCTCTCTCAGTGACTCACTCACTCTCTGTGACTCCCTCAGTGACTCACTCACTCTCTCAGTGACTCACTCACTCTCTCAGTGACTCACTCGCTCTCTGTGACTCCCTCAGTGACTCACTCACTCTCTGTGACTCCCTCAGTGACTCACTCACTCTCTCAGTGACTCACTCACTCTCTCAGTGACTCACTCGCTCTCTGTGACTCCCTCAGTGACTCACTCACTCTCTGTGACTCCCTCAGTGACTCACTCACTCTCTCAGTGACTCACTCGCTCTCTCAGTGACTCACTCACTCTCTGTGACTCACTCGCTCTCTCAGTGACTCACTCACTCTCTGTGACTCCCTCAGTGACTCACTCACTCTCTCGGTGACTCCCTCACTCACTCACTCAGTGACTCACTCGCTCTCTCTGTGACTCACTCACTCTCTCTGTGACTCCCTCACTCTCTGTGACTCCCTCACTCGCTCTCTCTGTGACTCACTCGCTCTCTCTGTGACTCACTCACTCTCTCTGTGACTCCCTCACTCACTCTCTCAGTGACTCACTCGCTCTCTCAGTGACTCACTCACTTTCTCTGTGACTCCCCCACTCCCTCTGTCACTCCCTCACTCACTCTCTGTGACTCACTCACTCTCTCAGTGACTCCCTCACTCACTCACTCTCTCAGTGAATCACTCACTCTCTCAGTGACTCCATCACTCGCTCTCTCAGTGACTCACTCGCTCTCTCAGTGACTCACTCGCTCTCTGACTCACTCACTCTCTCAGTGACTCACTCACTCTCTCTGTGACTCCCTCACTCTCTCTGTGACTCCCTCACTCACTCAGTGACTCCCTCACTCACTCACTCAGTGACTCACTCGCTCTCTCAGTGACTCACTCGCTCTCTCTGTGACTCCCCCACTCCCTCAGTGACTTCCTCACTCACTCACTCAGTGACTCACTCGCTCTCTCAGTGACTCACTCGCTCTCTCAGTGACTCACTCACTCTCTCAGTGACTCCCTCACTCACTCACTCTCTGTGACTCCCTCACTCTCACTCTCTCAGTGACTCCCTCACTCTCTCAGTGACTCCCTCACTCTCTCAGTGACTCACTCGCTCTCTCAGTGACTCACTCGCTCTCTCAGTGACTCACTCACTCTCTCAGTGACTCCCTCACTCACTCACTCAGTGACTCACTCGCTCTCTCTGTGACTCACTCGCTCTCTCTGTGACTCACTCACTCTCTCTGTGACTCCCTCACTCACTCTCTCAGTGACTCCCTCACTCTCTCAGTGACTCCCTCACTCACTCAGTGACTCACTCGCTCTCTCAGTGACTCACTCACTTTCTCTGTGACTCCCCCACTCCCTCTGTCACTCCCTCACTCACTCTCTGTGACTCACTCACTCTCTCAGTGACTCCCTCACTCACTCACTCTCTGACTCCCTCACTCTCTCAGTGACTCACTCACTCTCTCAGTGACTCCATCACTCACTCACTCAGTGACTCACTCGCTCTCTCAGTGACTCACTCGCTCTCTGACTCACTCACTCTCTCAGTGACTCACTCACTCTCTGTGACTCCCTCAGTGACTCACTCACTCTCTCAGTGACTCACTCACTCTCTCAGTGACTCACTCGCACTCTGTGACTCCCTCAGTGACTCACTCACTCTCTGTGACTCCCTCAGTGACTCACTCACTCTCTGTGACTCACTCGCTCTCTCAGTGACTCACTCGCTCTCTGTGACTCACTCGCTCTCTCAATGACTCACTCACTCTCTGTGACTCCCTCAGTGACTCACTCACTCTCTCAGTGACTCCCTCACTCACTCACTCACTCACTCTCTCAGTGACTCTCTCAACTCTGTGACTCACTCACTCTCTCTGTGACTCCCTCACTCTCTCAGTGACTCTCTCACTCTCTGTGACTCACTCGCTCTCTCAGTGACTCACTCACTTTCTCTGTGACTCCCCCACTCCCTCTGTCACTCCCTCACTCACTCTCTGTGACTCACTCACACTCTCAGTGACTCCCTCACTCACTCACTCTCTGTGACTCCCTCACTCTCTCACTCTCTCAGTGACTCACTCACTCTCTGTGACTCCATCACTCACTCACTCAGTGACTCACTCGCTCTCTCAGTGACTCACTCGCTTTCTGACTCACTCACTCTCTGTGACTCACTCACTCTCTCTGTGACTCCCTCACTCTCTCTGTGACTCCCTCACTCACTCAGTGACTCCCTCACTCACTCACTCAGTGACTCACTCACTCTCTGTGACTCACTCACTCTCTCTGTGACTCCCTCACTCTCTCTGTGACTCCCTCACTCACTCAGTGACTCCCTCACTCACTCACTCAGTGACTCACTCGCTCTCTGTGACTCACTCGCTCTCTCTCTGACTCCCGCACTCCGTCAGTGACTTCCTCACTCACTCACTCAGTGACTCACTCGCTCTCTCAGTGACTCACTCGCTCTCTCAGTGACTCACTCGCTCTCTCAGTGACTCACTCGCTCTCTCAGTGACTCACTCACTCTCTCAGTGACTCCCTCACTCACTCACTCTCTGTGACTCCCTCACTCTCTCACTCTCTCAGTGACTCCCTCACTCTCTCAGTGACTCACTCGCTCTCTCAGTGACTCACTCACTCTCTCTGTGACTCCCTCACTCTCTCAGTGACTCCCTCACTCACTCAGTGACTCACTCGCTCTCTCTGTGACTCACTCACTCTCTCTGTGACTCCCTCACTCTCTGTGACTCCCTCACTCGCTCTCTCTGTGACTCACTCGCTCTCTCTGTGACTCACTCTCTCTGTGACTCCCTCACTCACTCTCTGTGACTCACTCGCTCTCTCAGTGACTCCCTCACTCACTCACTCAGTGACTCACTCGCTCTCTCAGTGACTCACTCACTTTCTCTGTGACTCCCCCACTCCCTCTGTCACTCCCTCACTCACTCTCTCAGTGACTCACTCACTCTCTCAGTGACTCCCTCACTCACTCACTCTCTCAGTGACTCACTCACTCTCTCAGTGACTCCATCACTCACTCACTCAGTGACTCACTCGCTCTCTCAGTGACTCACTCGCTCTCTGACTCACTCACTCTCTCAGTGACTCACTCACTCTCTCTGTGACTCCCTCACTCTCTCTGTGACTCCCTCACTCACTCAGTGACTCCCTCACTCACTCACTCAGTGACTCACTCGCTCTCTCAGTGACTCACTCGCTCTCTCAGTGACTCCCCCACTCCCTCAGTGACTTCCTCACTCACTCACTCAGTGACTCACTCGCTCTCTCAGTGACTCACTCGCTCTCTCAGTGACTCACTCGCTCTCTCAGTGACTCACTCACTCTCTGTGACTCCCTCACTCACTCACTCTCTGTGACTCCCTCACTCTCTCACTCTCTCAGTGACTCCCTCACTCTCTCAGTGACTCCCTCACTCTCTCAGTGACTCACTCGCTCTCAGTGACTCACTCACTCACTCAGTGACTCACTCGCTCTCATTGACTCACTCACTCAGTGACTCACTCGCTCTCAGTGACTCACTCACTCACTCAGTGACTCACTCGCTCTCAGTGACTCACTCACTCACTCAGTGACTCACTCGCTCTCAGTGACTCACTCACTCACTCAGTGACTCACTCGCTCTCAGTGACTCACTCACTCAGTGATTCACTCGCTCTCAGTGACTCACTCACTCACTCAGTGACTCACTCGCTCTCAGTGACTCACTCACTCACTCAGTGACTCACTCACTCTCTCAGTGACTCACTCACTCTCTCAGTGACTCACTCGCTCTCTGTGACTCACTCGCTCTCTCAGTGACTCACTCACTCTCTGTGACTCTCTCAGTGACTCACTCACTCTCTCAGTGACTCACTCACTCTCTCAGTGACTCACTCGCTCTCTGTGACTCCCTCAGTGACTCACTCACTCTCTGTGACTCCCTCAGTGACTCACTCACTCTCTCAGTGACTCACTCGCTCTCTCAGTGACTCACTCGCTCTCTGTGACTCACTCGCTCTCTCAGTGACTCACTCACTCTCTGTGACTCCCTCAGTGACTCACTCACTCTCTCAGTGACTCCCTCACTCACTCACTCAGTGACTCACTCGCTCTCTCTGTGACTCACTCACTCTCTCTGTGACTCCCTCACTCTCTCAGTGACTCCCTCACTCGCTCTCTCTGTGACTCACTCGCTCTCTCTGTGACTCACTCACTCTCTCTGTGACTCCCTCACTCACTCTCTCAGTGACTCACTCGCTCTCTCAGTGACTCCCTCACTCACTCACTCAGTGACTCACTCGCTCTCTCAGTGACTCACTCACTTTCTCTGTGACTCCCCCACTCCCTCTGTCACTCCCTCACTCACTCTCTGTGACTCACTCACTCTCTCAGTGACTCCATCACTCACTCACTCAGTGACTCACTCGCTCTCTCAGTGACTCACTCGCTCTCTGACTCACTCACTCTCTCAGTGACTCACTCACTCTCTCTGTGACTCCCTCACTCTCTCTGTGACTCCCTCACTCACTCAGTGACTCCCTCACTCACTCAGTGACTCACTCGCTCTCTCAGTGACTCACTCGCTCTCTCTGTGACTCCCCCACTCCCTCAGTGACTTCCTCACTCACTCACTCAGTGACTCACTTGCTCTCTCAGTGACTCACTCGCTCTCTCAGTGACTCACTCGCTCTCTCAGTGACTCACTCACTCTCTCAGTGACTCCCTCACTCACTCACTCTCTGTGACTCCCTCACTCTCTCACTCTCTCAGTGACTCCCTCACTCTCTCAGTGACTCCCTCACTCTCTCACTGACTCACTCGCTCTCTCAGTGACTCACTCGCTCTCTCAGTGACTCACTCACTCTCTCAGTGACTCCCTCACTCACTCACTCAGTGACTCACTCGCTCTCTCTGTGACTCACTCGCTCTCTCTGTGACTCACTCACTCTCTCTGTGACTCCCTCACTCACTCTCTGTGACTCCCTCACTCTCTCAGTGACTCCCTCACTCACTCACTCAGTGACTCACTCGCACTCTCAGTGACTCACTCACTTTCTCTGTGACTCCCCCACTCCCTCTGTCACTCCCTCACTCACTCTCTGTGACTCACTCACTCTCTCAGTGACTCCCTCACTCACTCACTCTCTGTGACTCCCTCACTCTCTCAGTGACTCACTCACTCTCTCAGTGACTCCATCACTCACTCACTCAGTGACTCACTCGCTCTCTCAGTGACTCACTCGCTCTCTGACTCACTCACTCTCTCAGTGACTCACTCACTCTCTCTGTGACTCCCTCACTCTCTCTGTGACTCCCTCACTCTCTCTGTGACTCCCTCACTCACTCAGTGACTCCCTCACTCACTCACTCAGTGACTCACTCGCTCTCTCAGTGACTCACTCGCTCTCTCTGTGACTCCCCCACTCCCTCAGTGACTTCCTCACTCACTCACTCAGTGACTCACTCGCTCTCTCAGTGACTCACTCGCTCTCTCAGTGACTCACTCACTCTCTCAGTGACTCCCTCACTCACTCACTCTCAGTGACTCCCTCACTCTCTGTGACTCACTCGCTCTCTGTGACTCACTCACTCTCTCTGTGACTCCCTCACTCTCTCAGTGACTCCCTCACTCACTCACTCAGTGACTCACTCGCTCTCTCTGTGACTCACTCACTCTCTCAGTGACTCCCTCACTCACTCACTCAGTGACTCACTCGCTCTCTCTGTGACTCACTCACTCTCTGTGACTCCCTCACTCACTCACTCAGTGACTCACTCGCTCTCTCTGTGACTCACTCGCTCTCTCTGTGACTCACTCACTCTCTCTGTGACTCCCTCACTCACTCTCTCAGTGACTCACTCACTCTCTCTGTGACTCACTCGCTCTCTCTGTGACTCACTCACTCTCTCTGTGACTCCCTCACTCACTCTCTCAGTGACTCACTCGCTCTCTCAGTGACTCCCTCACTCACTCACTCTCTGTGACTCACTCACTCTCTCAGTGACTCCATCACTCACTCACTCAGTGACTCACTCGCTCTCTCAGTGACTCACTCGCTCTCTGACTCACTCACTCTCTCAGTGACTCACTCACTCTCTCTGTGACTCCCTCACTCTCTCTGTGACTCCCTCACTCACTCAGTGACTCCCTCACTCACTCAGTGACTCACTCGCTCTCTCAGTGACTCACTCGCTCTCTCTGTGACTCCCCCACTCCCTCAGTGACTTCCTCACTCACTCACTCAGTGACTCACTTGCTCTCTCAGTGACTCACTCGCTCTCTCAGTGACTCACTCGCTCTCTCAGTGACTCACTCACTCTCTCAGTGACTCCCTCACTCACTCACTCTCTGTGACTCCCTCACTCTCTCACTCTCTCAGTGACTCCCTCACTCTCTCAGTGACTCCCTCACTCTCTCACTGACTCACTCGCTCTCTCAGTGACTCACTCGCTCTCTCAGTGACTCACTCACTCTCTGTGACTCCCTCACTCACTCACTCAGTGACTCACTCGCTCTCTCTGTGACTCACTCGCTCTCTCTGTGACTCACTCACTCTCTCTGTGACTCCCTCACTCACTCTCTGTGACTCCCTCACTCTCTCAGTGACTCCCTCACTCACTCAGTGACTCACTCGCACTCTCAGTGACTCACTCACTTTCTCTGTGACTCCCCCACTCCCTCTGTCACTCCCTCACTCACTCTCTGTGACTCACTCACTCTCTCAGTGACTCCCTCACTCACTCACTCTCTGTGACTCCCTCACTCTCTCAGTGACTCACTCACTCTCTCAGTGACTCCATCACTCACTCACTCAGTGACTCACTCGCTCTCTCAGTGACTCACTCGCTCTCTGACTCACTCACTCTCTCAGTGACTCACTCACTCTCTCTGTGACTCCCTCACTCTCTCTGTGACTCCCTCACTCTCTCTGTGACTCCCTCACTCACTCAGTGACTCCCTCACTCACTCACTCAGTGACTCACTCGCTCTCTCAGTGACTCACTCGCTCTCTCTGTGACTCCCCCACTCCCTCAGTGACTTCCTCACTCACTCACTCAGTGACTCACTCGCTCTCTCAGTGACTCACTCGCTCTCTCAGTGACTCACTCACTCTCTCAGTGACTCCCTCACTCACTCACTCTCAGTGACTCCCTCACTCTCTGTGACTCACTCGCTCTCTGTGACTCACTCACTCTCTCTGTGACTCCCTCACTCTCTCAGTGACTCCCTCACTCACTCACTCAGTGACTCACTCGCTCTCTCTGTGACTCACTCACTCTCTCAGTGACTCCCTCACTCACTCACTCAGTGACTCACTCGCTCTCTCTGTGACTCACTCACTCTCTGTGACTCCCTCACTCACTCACTCAGTGACTCACTCGCTCTCTCTGTGACTCACTCGCTCTCTCTGTGACTCACTCACTCTCTCTGTGACTCCCTCACTCACTCTCTCAGTGACTCACTCACTCTCTCTGTGACTCACTCGCTCTCTCTGTGACTCACTCACTCTCTCTGTGACTCCCTCACTCACTCTCTCAGTGACTCACTCGCTCTCTCAGTGACTCCCTCACTCACTCACTCTCTGTGACTCCCTCACTCTCTCACTCTCTCAGTGACTCACTCACTCTCTCTGTGACTCCCTCACTCTCTCTGTGACTCCCTCACTCACTCAGTGACTCCCTCACTCACTCACTCAGTGACTCACTCGCTCTCTCTGTGACTCCCCCACTCCCTCTGTCACTCCCTCACTCACTCACTCAGTGACTCCCTCACTCACTCATTCAGTGACTCACTCGCTCTCTCAGTGACTCACTCGCTCTCTCAGTGACTCACTCGCTCTCTCAGTGACTCACTCACTCTCTGTGACTCCCTCACTCCCTCAGTGACTTCCTCACTCACTCACTCAGTGACTCACTCGCTCTCTCAGTGACTCACTCGCTCTCTCAGTGACTCACTCACTCTCTCAGTGACTCCCTCACTCACTCACTCTCTGTGACTCCCTCACTCTCTCACTCTCTCAGTGACTCACTCGCTCTCTCAGTGACTCACTCACTCTCTCAGTGACTCCCTCACTCACTCACTCTCTGTGACTCCCTCACTCTCTCACTCTCTCAGTGACTCCCTCACTCTCTCAGTGACTCACTCGCTCTCTCAGTGACTCCCCCACTCCCTCAGTCACTCCCTCACTCGCTCTCTCTGTGACTCCCCCACTCCCTCAGTAACTCACTCACTCTCTCTGTGACTCCCCCACTCCCTCAGTCACTCCCTCACTCACTCTCTGTGACTCCCCCACTCCCTCAGTCACTCCCTCACTCACTCTCTCAGTGACTCCCCCACTCCCTCAGTCACTCCCTCACTCGCTCTCTCTGTGACTCCCCCACTCCCTCAGTCACTCCCTCACTCACTCTCTCTGTGACTCCCCCACTCCCTCAGTCACTCCCTCACTCACTCTCTCTGTGACTCCCCCACTCCCTCAGTCACTCCCTCACTCACTCTCTCAGTGACTCACTCGCTCTCTCTGTGACTCCCCCACTCCCTCAGTCACTCCCTCACTCGCTCTCTCTGTGACTCCCCCACTCCCTCAGTAACTCCCTCACTCTCTCTGTGACTCCCCCACTCCCTCAGTCACTCCCTCACTCTCTCTGTGACTCCCCCACTCCCTCAGTCACTCACTCGCTCTCTCTGTGACTCCCCCACTCCCTCAGTAACTCACTCGCTCTCTCTGTGACTCCCCCACTCCCTCAGTCACTCCCTCACTCGCTCTCTCTGTGACTCCCCCACTCCCTCAGTAACTCACTCGCTCTCTCTGTGACTCCCCCACTCCCTCAGTCACTCCCTCACTCCCTCTCTCTGTGACTCCCCCACTCCCTCAGTAACTCCCTCGCTCGCTCTGTGACTCCCCCACTCCCTCAGTCACTCACTCACTCTCTCTGTGACTCCCCCACTCCCTCAGTAACTCCCTCGCTCGCTCTGTGACTCCCCCACTCCCTCAGTCACTCACTCACTCTCTCTGTGACTCCCCCACTCCCTCAGTAACTCCCTCGCTCTCTCTGTGACTCCCCCACTCCCTCAGTCACTCCCTCACCCGCTCGCTCTGTGACTCCCCCACTCCCTCAGTCACTCACTCGCTCTCTCTGTGACTCCCCCACTCCCTCAGTCACTCCCTCACTCACTCTCTCTGTGACTCCCCCACTCCCTCAGTCACTCACTCGCTCTCTCTGTGACTCCCCCACTCCCTCAGTCACTCCCTCACTCCGGGTAACTTGGCTCAGTTTCATGCAGCAGTTTCATTCTGACTCACCAGCACCGCCAGCAGCAACAGGCGTCTCCTCATCCTCCCGGGACTGGCGGCCAGCTCTCCCGGTCTCTCCCCCGGCTCTCTGCCCCTCACCCGCTGCCCGGGGGGAGCGGCCGCCCCATGGCGGAGCCGCCCAGACACTGGGGCCGCTGCTCCGGCCGCAATTGCCCCTCCTGCGTCGGTCGCTCCGGTAAAAATCCCTGGCTCTTGCGGTGAATTTGCAGCCTGGCGGATCCGAGCCGCCCCACCGACAGTCCTCCCTTTGTCTTTCCCCCCCCTCCTCCGCCTCCTCCCCCCCCCCCCGCACTTACGTCCGATTTTCCCCCCCCCGCCACTCCTCCTCCTCCTTACGCCCGCATTTTCTGCTCCCCAATGCCCCAGTAGCCCTCACACTCCGCCGCTCGGGCAACAGAGCAGGAAATGAATCGGCAGAGAGCGAGAGAGAGAGACGTGCGGAGGCTGGGCGGCTGAAGGTTAACCCTTCAACACACCTCAAACAAGACCAGAACCACTGCAAGTACAGCAGCAATTTGCACACCCAAAATTTGGGGGAGGTGATGAGACCCCCAAAGTCTGGGGGGAGGGGGTGAGGGGTTCCACAGTCCTCACCCACCTCCTCCCAGTTACAGACCCTGTTCCCTATCGGAGGGGGATTAACCCTCTCACCCACCTCCTCCCAGTTACAGACCCTGTTCCCTATCGGAGGGGGATTAACCCTCTCACCCACCTCCTCCCAGTTACAGACCCTGTTCCCTATCGGAGGGGGATTAACCCTCTCACCCACCTCCTCCCAGTTACAGACCCTGTTCCCTATTGGAGGGGGATTAACCCTCTCGTCCACCTCCTCCCAGTTACAGACCCTGTTCCCTATCGGAGGGGGATTAACCCTCTCACCCACCTCCTCCCAGTTACAGACCCTGTTCCCTATCGGAGGGGGATTAACCCTCTCACCCACCTCCTCCCAGTTACAGACCCTGTTCCCTATCGGAGGGGGATTAACCCTCTCACCCACCTCCTCCCAGTTACAGACCCTGTTCCCTATCGGAGGGGGATTAACCCTCTCACCCACCTCCTCCCAGTTACAGACACTGTTCCCTATCGGAGGGGGATTAACCCTCTCGCCCACCTCCTCCCAGTTACAGACCCTGTTCCCTATCGGAGGGGGATTAACCCTCTCGCCCACCTCCTCCCAGTTACAGACCCTGTTCCCTATCGGAGGGGGATTAACCCTCTCACCCACATCCTCCCAGTTACAGACCCTGTTCCCTATCGGAGGGGGATTAACCCTCTCGCCCACCTCCTCCCAGTTACAGCCTGTTCCCTATCGGAGGGGGATTAACCCTCTCGCCCACCTCCTCCCAGTTACAGACCCTGTTCCCTATCGGAGGGGGATTAACCCTCTCACCCACCTCCCAGTTACAGACCCTGTTCCCTATCGGAGGGGGATTAACCCTCTCACCCACCTCCCAGTTACAGACCCTGTTCCCTATCGGAGGGGGATTAACCCTCTCACCCACCTCCTCCCAGTTACAGACCCTGTTCCCTATCGGAGGGGGATTAACCCTCTCACCCACCTCCTCCCAGTTACAGACCCTGTTCCCTATCGGAGGGGGATTAACCCTCTCACCCACCTCCTCCCAGTTACAGACCCTGTTCCCTATCGGAGGGGGATTAACTCTCTCACCCACCTCCTCCCAGTTACAGACCCTGTTCCCTATCGGAGGGGGATTAACCCTCTCACCCACCTCCTCCCAGTTACAGACCCTGTTCCCTATTGGAGGGGGATTAACCCTCTCGCCCACCTCCTCCCAGTTACAGACCCTGTTCCCTATCGGAGGGGGATTAACCCTCTCACCCACCTCCTCCCAGTTACAGACCCTGTTCCCTATCGGAGGGGGATTAACCCTCTCACCCACCTCCTCCCAGTTACAGACCCTGTTCCCTATCGGAGGGGGATTAACTCTCTCACCCACCTCCTCCCAGTTACAGACCCTGTTCCCTATCGGAGGGGGATTAACCCTCTCACCCACCTCCTCCCAGTTACAGACCCTGTTCCCTATCGGAGGGGGATTAACCCTCTCACCCACCTCCTCCCAGTTACACACCCTGTTCCCTATCGGAGGGGGATTAACCCCCTCACCCACCTCCTCCCAGTTACAGACCCTGTTCCCTATCGGAGGGGGATTAACCCTCTCACCCACCTCCTCCCAGTTACAGACCCTGTTCCCTATTGGAGGGGGATTAACCCTCTCACCCACCTCCTCCCAGTTACAGATCCTGTTCGCTATCGGAGGGGGATTAACCCTCTCGCCCACCTCCTCCCAGTTTCAGCGAGGAAGTCTCCAAAACATACCAGATGGTAGACATGTTGATTTTAATAGACATAAATCCTGATACAATATATACAAAGAGCTGTGAAATGGAGTATCTCAGCGTAATTGTTCCGTTGCAGCTGAATCTGGGGCAAAGTGGTTCCATTAATCCTCACCAGGTTAACCGTGAGGTCGGGACTGGACCTGATCGGATATTATCAGGGTCCGTCAGAGATTGTCAGTGTAATGTCTGCCCCCGTGAGGATGCTCAAAGGTTGGTTGAGCTGTTGAGTTGGGAGTGTCTGAGCCAATCACGTGACGTTTCACAAGACTCAATAAAACCCCGACCAGTTGGGGTTCGGGGGATGAGGTATGCAGTCGTGAGCTCGGTGGATGAACTGGCAATGTGTGTAGTGTTGAACCTTTTGCGAATAAACCAACTTGTTCTTAATAGCGATGTGTCGCTCTGAATTGTCAAGCAAAGAACCCAGGAAGGAAATACGTTACAAAATGGCGATGAAGGTTGGATTTCTTCATGAAGAAATCGTTGCTGGAATCTCCCTTGCTGAGAAGGCAAGGAGCTATATCGGTAGTGTGAGTCCTGCATGAGAGTCTGGTGGTACCATTGTTTTTGTTGCTAAGTACTGGACAGTGTTGAACCGACAAAGAGAGCTTGTGGAAAGCCATTTAGAGTCTTTGAAAAGCAGCCAGAGACAATCTTGCTCTCTCGTACGGTTGTAGCAAACGTCAATATCCATGTTGGGTATCCAGACCAAGGGTGTAACAGCGTGGATAACGTGCAAATTCCCCTCTGAGGGCAGTGCTCGATGATGTGCTCAAGGGTCTGATTAGTCACATGATGGAGGATGCTTCAGTCTTCCACCTCATCATCATAGGCAGTCCCTCGAAATCGAGGAAGACTTGCTTCCACTCTAACAGTGAGTCCTCAGGTGACTGAACCGTCCAATACAGGAGCCACAGTCCCTGTCACAGGTGGGACAGACAGTGGTTGAGGGAAGGGGAGGGTGGGACTGGTTTGCCGCACGCTCCTTCCGCTGCCTGCGCTTGGTCTCTGCACGCTCTCGGCGACGAGACTCGAGGTGCTCAGCGCCCTCCCGGATGCACTTCCTCCACTTAGGGGCGGACTGGTCTTTGGGCCCAGGGACTCCCAGGTGTCGGTGGGGATGTTGCACTTTATCAGGGAGGGGGTGTCCCTTGTAACGTTTCCTCTGCCCACCTGGGGCTCGCTTGCCGTGTAGGAGTTCCGAGTGGAGCGCTTGCTTTGGGAGTCTCGTGTCTGGGGGGCGTGCGGACAATGTGGCCCCGCCCAGCGGAGCTGGTCGAGTGTGGTCAGTGCTTCGATGCTGGGGATGTTGGGCCTGGTCGAGGACGCTAACGTTGGTGCGTCTGTCCTCCCGGGGGATTTGTTGGATCTTGCGGAGACATCGTTGGTGGTATTTCTCCAGCGACTTGAGGTGTCTGCTGTACATGGTCCATGTCTCTGAGCCATACAGGAGGGCGGGTATCACTACAGCCCTGTAGACCATGAGCTGGGGGTGAGATACCTACTGTACATGGTCCATGTCTCTGGGCCATACAGGAGGGCGGGTATCACTACAGCCCTGTAGACCATGAGCTGGGGGTGAGATACCTACTGTACATGGTCCATGTCTCTGGGCCATACAGGAGGGCGGGTATCACTACAGCCCTGTAGACCATGAGCTGGGGGTGAGATACCTACTGTACATGGTCCATGTCTCTGGGCCATACAGGAGGGCGGGTATCACTACAGCCCTGTAGACCATGAGCTGGGGGTGAGATACCTACTGTACATGGTCCATGTCTCTGAGCCATACAGGAGGGCGGGTATCACTACAGCCCTGTAGACCATGAGCTGGGGGTGAGATACCTACTGCACATGGTCCATGTCTCTGAGCCATACAGGAGGGCGGGTATCACTACAGCCCTGTAGACCATGAGCTGGGGGTGAGATACCTACTGCACATGGTCCATGTCTCTGAGCCATACAGGAGGGCGGGTATCACTACAGCCCTGTAGACCATGAGCTCGGTGATGGATTTGAGGGTCTGGTCTTCGAACACTCTGTTCCTCAGGCGGCCGAAGGCTGCACTGGCGCACTCGTCGCCAATGTCTGCCCTTGCCGATAGGAGGCTCCTGGAGCACTGGACCAAGACTTTGCTCAGCTAAGCCCGTGTGCTAGCTGGCTTGCAACGGCCACCCCACGTTGGAAGAACTCACGCACAGGCATCTTCCGCCATTCAATCTTCCACCTATGGAGAAGGTTGCAGCATTGGGCGTGGCTGGTTGTGAGGTGGTTTGATGGTTGTCCACAGTTTGCGAGACAAGGTTTAATCTTGCAGGTTGCCGTGTGGGGTCCTCGCTCAGGGTTCCATTGCGTGTGCCGCAGTTGCGCCCAAGCTTTTTTGCCGTCGGTCGCTTTGCGACGGGCTGCTGGGAGGTTGTTCAGGTCGGCCTGGATCGACGTGCCTTCGCTGGAGTAGCGGCTGGCTCCTCTGGAGACACATTCGTGGCGGAGGTGTGGTGGGGCGATGTTTGCGGCCAAGGGGGAGCCAAGGAATCGGTGTTGATTCAAGCGCAGCGGGGGGGGAGGGGAGGAATCGAGGGGAGGAGGGGGAGGGAGAGTCGGGGGTGGGTTGTCTTCGAGTCATTACGGCACAGAAGGATGGCCATTCTGCCCGTCGAGTCCATGCGCCTCTCTGTACAGCAATCCAGTCAGTCCCATTTCCCCCCACTCCCGCTCTGTCCCCGGAGAGTTTATTTCCCGCAGCTATTTCCCATCCGATTTCCTTTCGAAATCATCCGTCGTCTCTTCGCTTCCACCAGTCTGGTCGGCAGTGAGTTGCAGGCCACCACCACCCGCTCCGTGTCTCCCGCCCGTAACCTTCAATCTGTGTCAGCCGAGGCTCAGTGTGCCCGAGAGCAGCTCGTCTCCGGGTCAGAAGGTGGTGTGTTCAAGTCCCACTGCAGGGGCCTGAGCACATTAATCTAGGCCGACACTCCCAGGGCAGGGCTGAGGGAGCGCCGCACTGTCGGAGGGGCAGTACTGAGGGAGTGCCGCACTGTCGGAGGGGCAGTACTGAGGGAGCGCCGTACTGCGCTGTCAGAGGGGCAGTGCTGAGGGAGTGCCGTACTGTCGGAGGGGCAGTACTGAGGGAGTGCCGCACTGTCGGAGGGGCAGTGCTGAGGGAGCGCCGTACTGTCGGAGGGGCAGTGCTGAGGGAGTGCCGCACTGTCGGAGGGGCAGTGCTGAGGGAGCGCCGCACTGTCGGAGGGGCAGTACTGAGGGAGTGCCGCACTGTCGGAGGGGCAGTACTGAGGGAGTGCCGCACTGTCGGAGGGGCAGTACTGAGGGAGCGCCGCACTGTCGGAGGGGCAGTGCTGAGGGAGTGCCGTACTGTCGGAGGGACAGTACTGAGGGAGTGCCGTACTGTCGGAGGGACAGTACTGAGGGAGTGCCGTACTGTCTGAGGGGCAGTGCTGAGGGAGCGCCGCACTGTCGGAGGGGCAGTACTGAGGGAGTGCCGTACTGTTGGAGGGGCAGTACTGAGGGAGTGCCGTACTGTCGGAGGGACAGTACTGAGGGAGTGCCGTACTGTCGGAGGGACAGTACTGAGGGAGCGCTGTACTGTCGGAGGTGCCATACTCCAATTAAACCGAGGCCCCGTCTGCCCTCTCGGGTGGATGTAAAAGACACCATGGCCACTATTTGGAAGAAGCGCGGGGGGAGTTCTCCCCGTTGTCCTGGGGCCAATATTTATCCCTCGATCAACATCACAAAAACAGATGATCTGGGTCATTATCACATCGCTGTGTGTGGGAGCTTGCTGTGCGCAAATTGGCGAGTGTGGGGGAGAGTGAGTCACCGACGTCATGGTGGGTCGGATTGAAACTTGCCCCAGAGTCGGGATCCAGTGCCGGTTCCACGAATTTCCATCCGCAATCCACCTTTAACCGCTCCGGCAATTGTCGATTAACATTAAACCTCCCTGTGGAGAGATGCAAGATAAATTGTCCGAGTACCAAATTGACAATCGGGGGGAAAAATGTCGGTTGCTGGGAATCACCCGCCTCTTCCTCCTCGCGAGCCGATTGTCTCTCAATCATGTCCCCCTCCGCCTCCGGCAATCTGGTACCTCGTCCCATGGGCAGTGGTGGTGGGGGCGGGGTGCTGTTCTCCATTCGTGAGCCCAAGACAGGGGTCACTGGACAGGGATCAGGAGAAGGAACCCGGGCGGATTCACCCCTCCCCCCTTCCGAACCGAGGGGTGACTTGTAGAGGGAGCTTTACTCTGTATCTAACCCCGTGCTGTACCTGCCCTGGGAGTGTTTGATGGGACAGTGCAGAGGGAGCTTTACTCTGTATCTAACCCCCTGTACCTGCCCTGGGAGTGTTTGATGGGACAGTGTAGAGGGAGCTTTACTCTGTATCTAACCCCCTGTACCTGTCCTGGGAGTGTTTGATGGGACAGTGTAGAGGGAGCTTTACTCTGTATCTAACCCACTGTACCTGCCCTGGGAGTGTTTGATGGGACAGTGCAGAGGGAGCTTTACTCTGTATCTAACCCCCTGTACCTGCCCTGGGAGTGTTTGATGGGACAGTGTAGAGGGAGCTTTACTCTGTATCTAACCCCCTGTACCTGTCCTGGGAGTGTTTGATGGGACAGTGTAGAGGGAGCTTTACTCTGTATCTAACCCCCTGTACCTGCCCTGGGAGTGTTTGATGGGACAGTGCAGAGGGAGCTTTACTCTGTATCTAACCCCCTGTACCTGCCCTGGGAGTGTTTGATGGGACAGTGTAGAGGGAGCTTTACTCTGTATCTAACCCCCTGTACTTGCCCTGGGAGTGTTTGATGGGACAGTGTAGAGGGAGCTTTACTCTGTATCTAACCCCGTGCTGTACCTGCCCTGGGAGTATTTGATGGGACAGTGTAGAGGGAGCTTTACTCTGTATCTAACCCCCTGTACCTGTCTTGGGAGTGTTTGATGGGACAGTGTAGAGGGAGCTTCACTCTGTATCTAACCCCGTGCTGTACCTGCCCTGGGAGTATTTGATGGGACAGTGTAGAGGGAGCTTTACTCTGTATCTAACCCCCTGTACCTGCCCTGGGAGTGTTTGATGGGACAGTGCAGAGGGAGCTTTACTCTGTATCTAACCCCCTGTACCTGCCCTGGGAGTGTTTGTTGGGACAGTGTAGAGGGAGCTTTACTCTGTATCTAACCCCCTGTACCTGCCCTGGGAGTGTTTGATGGGACAGTGTAGAGGGAGCTTTACTCTGTATCTAACCCCGTGCTGTACCTGCCCTGGGAGTATTTGATGGGACAGTGTAGAGGAAGCTTTACTCTGTATCTAACCCCCTGTACCTGCCCTGGGAGTGTTTGATGGGACAGTGTAGAGGGAGCTTTACTCTGTATCTAACCCCGTGCTGTACCTGCCCTGGAAGTGTTTGATGGGACAGTGTAGAGGGAGCTTTACTCTGTATCTAACCCCGTGCTGTACCTGCCCTGGGAGTGTTTGATGGGACAGTGTAGAGGGAGCTTTACTCTGTATCTATCCCCCTGTACCTGCCCTGGGAGTGTTTGATGGGACAGTGTAGAGGG
This sequence comes from Pristiophorus japonicus, assembly GCF_044704955.1. Lineage (NCBI taxonomy): Eukaryota > Metazoa > Chordata > Chondrichthyes > Pristiophoridae > Pristiophorus > Pristiophorus japonicus. Next base: position 49,708 of record NW_027254713.1, on the reverse strand, counting down.
AGCTTTACTCTGTATCTAACCCCCTGTACCTGCCCTGGGAGTGTTTGATGGGACAGCTTTAACCTATGTAGAATTGCTTACGATGTGGTTAAGGTGGAATTCATGTACAGCGGTGATCGGATCCGCTGGAGTTCGGCGAGGGTGAGCGTCCGTTGCCGTGACGACGTGGCTGCTGCGTCCAATACCTCCGACTCGTCCACGACCTCCGACCCTTGGCTTACCGGCCTGCCCTGCATGGCCTTGGCCCTCTGCAAGGTTTCCAGCACCGAGCCGAGGCCTGGGAACTTTGGGCTCTCTTCCACCTCCTCCTGCTGCTGGGCCCAGTCCGGGGACTGAGGCCGGGAGTCGAGGCCTAGCTCAGGCTCGCCCTGGACCAGAGCCTGGTCCTGGATTTTGACGGCCTGCTCCGGAGCCTGGATTTCCTGCTCCTCCTCGGGCAGCTCTTCCCAGGCCCCCTCGAGAGCCTGGGCCCAGATTGCGGGGCCCTCCGCGGGGGGTGACCGCCCAGGCCCATCCTCCTTCCTTAGGCGTCGCTCGATGAACCGCTGGGCCCCGAACCTGGCCGGCGATCGGGGCCTGCGGGTGAGGCCTGGGCTGGCCGGGGGTCCCAGGCCTGTCTCGCCCTCCTGGGCCTCGAGCTCAGGCTCCGACCCCACCTCCAGGTCCTCAGGGCGTGTCAGCAGCAGCTGCGGGAGGTGAGCGACCATCTCCGATGGGCTGCAGAGAGACAGAGCAAGAGAGAAAGACAAGAGGAGAAGGTTCAGTCAGCGGGAACGGAGCATTTTCTGTAGCAGTAACAGGATATTCAACCATGAGAGTCTCCTCATCCACGCTGATCCCCCTCCCTTTTAATATCCCCAGCCTAATCCCCCTCCCCTTTAATATCCCCCAATCTAATCCCCCTCTCCTTTAATACCCTCAATCTAATCCCCCTCCCCTTTAATATCCCCATTCTAATCCCCCTCCCATTTAATATCCCCCAATCTAATCCCCCTCTCCTTTAATACCCTCAATCTAATCCCCCTCTCCTTTAATACCCTCAATCTAATCCCCCTCTCCTTTAATACCCTCAATCTAATCCCCCTCTCCTTTAATACACTCAATCTAATCCCCCTCTCCTTTAATACCCTCAATCTAATCCCCCTCTCCTTTAATACCCTCAATCTAATCCCCCTCTCCTTTAATATCCCCAGTCTAATCCCCCTCCCATTTAATATCCCCAGCCTGATCCCCCTCCCCTTTAATATCCCCATTCTAATCCCCCTCCCATTTAATATCCCTCAATCTAATCTCCCTCCCCTTTAATACCCTCAATCTAATCCCCCTCCCCTTTAATATCCCCAATCTAATCCCCCTCCCCTTTAATACCCTCAATCTAATCTCCCTCCCCTTTAATATCCCCAATCTAATCCCCCTCCCCTTTAATATCCCCATTCTAATCCCCCTCCCCTTTAATACCCTCAATCTAATCCCCCTCCCCTTTAATACCCTCAATCAAATCTCCCTCCCCTTTAATATCCCCAATCTAATCCCGCTCCCATTTAATATCCCCCAATCTAATCCCCCTCTCCTTTAATACCCTCAATCTAATCTCCCTCCCCTTTAATATCCCTCAGTCTAATCCCGCTCCCATTTAATATCCCCCAATCTAATCCCACTCCCCTTTAATAACCCCAATCTAATCCCCCTCCCCTTTAATATCCCCCAGTCTAATCCTCTTCCCCTTTAATACCCTCAATCTAATCCCCCTCCCCTTTAATACCCTCAATCCAATCCCACTCCCCTTTAATAACCTCATCTAATCCCCTTCCCCTTTAATACCCTCAATCTAATCCCCCTCCCCTTTAATAACCCCAATCTAATCCCCCTCCCCTTTAATAACCCCAATCTAATCCCCCTCCCCTTTAATATCCCCCAGTCTAATCCCCCTCCCCTTTAATATCCCCCAGTCTAATCCCCCTCCCCTTTAATATCCCCCAGTCTAATCCTCCTCCCCTTTAATATCCCCCAGTCTAATCCCCCTCTCCTGCATTAAGACCCCCCCCACCCCCAGTCTGTAATGTCTGAACCCGTGAGCAGGATCACACGTTTAGAGAGCTGCTTGTGGAGGCTGTTGCATGGGGGCAGTCCTGTGCGATCGGTTCGTACGTCGGTTCACGGGCAGGTCGGAAGGCCTCCTCGTGGGGCCTGCACCTGGGCCTGGCCAAGGGGGCCATCAGCCGGTCCAGGCAGCGGGCGGTCGAGGGGGTCGTTCAGCCCGACTGCCTGCCTCTCTTCCGCGGCTACATCCGAGCCGGGGTGTCCCTGGAGATGGAGCACACGGTGTCCACCGGTACGCTCGCGGCCTTCCGCGAGAGGTGGGCGCCGGAGGGACTGGTGGGCATCATCACCCCCGGCAACCAAATTTTAATTTGACCGTTTAAAGTTTAATTGGTTGCTTTTAGTTCCCCTTTAATAAGGAGGCACTTGATTTAAACGTTCAACGAAAACAGTTGTAGAGCTGTTGAGTTGGGAGTGGCTGAGCCAGTCAGGTGACCTTCACAAGACTCAATAAAACCCCGACCAGTCGGGTTCGGGGTACCCACGATGAGGTATGCAGTTGTGAGCCTGGTGGATGAACTGGTAATGTGCCATGCAATTGTTAACATAGAAACATAGAAAATAGGTGCAGGAGTAGGCCATTCGGCCCTTCGAGCCTGCACCACCATTCAATAAGATCATGACTGATCATTCCCTCAGTACCCCTTTCCTGCTTTTCTCCATACCCCTTGATCCCTTTAGCCGTAAGGACCATATCTAACTCCCTCTTGAATATATCCAATGAACTGACCCCAACAACTCTCTGCGGCCGGGAATTCCACAGGTTCACAACTCTCTGAGTGAAGAAGTTTCTCCTCAACTCGGTACTAAATGGCCTACCCCTTATCCTTAGACTGTGTCCCCTGGTTCTGGACTTCCCCAACAGCAGGAACATTCTTCCTGCATCTAACCTGTCCAATCCCGTCAGAATTTTATATGTTTCTATGAGATCCCCTCTCATTCTTCTAAACTCCAGTGAATATAAGCCTAGTCGATCCAATCTTTATTCATATATCAGTCCTGCCATCCCGGGAATCAGTCTGGTGAACCTTCGCTGCACTCCCTCAATAGCAAGAATGTCCTTCCTCAGATTAGGAGACCAACACTGAACACACTATTCCAGGTGAGGCCTCACTAAGGCCCTGTACAACTGCAGTAAGACCTCCCTGCTCCTATACTCAAATCCTCTCGCTATGAAGGCCAACATGCCATTTGCCTTCTTCACCGCCTGCTGTACCTGCATGCCAACTTTCAATGACTGATGTACCATGACACCCAGGTCTCGTTGCACCTCCCCTTTTCCTCATCTGTCACCATTCAGATAATATTCTGCCTTCGTGTTTTTGCCCCCAAAGTGGATAACCTCACATTTATCCACATTATACTGCATCTGCCATGCATTTGCCCACTCACCTAACCTGTCCAAGTCACCCTGCAGCCTCTTAGCATCCCCCTCACAGCTCACACCGCCACCCAGCTTAGTGTCATCTGCAAACTTGGAGATATTACACTCAATTCCTTCATCTAAATCGCTAATGTATATTGTAAAGAGCTGGGGTCAATAAGCCAGCTAGTTTTTAACAGCAATGTGTTGCTACGAATTCTTAAGCAAAGACCCCACGAATCAAATACGTCACACAGTCTAAACCCCCGACCCTTTAATATCCCATCCAGTTCAATCCCCCCCCTTTAATATCTTACCTCGTCTAATTCCCCTTCCCTTCAATGCCACGCGGGAAATGGTGAGAGGGGCTGAGAGAGGGGCGATTGGGGGGAGTGGGGACGGGGGACTGAGTGGAGAGCTCGTTCAGAGCGAGGACGCAATGAAACGTTGCATTTCTACCGCGTCGTGAAACGTCCCACGGAGCTTTGCAGGAGTGTTACGAGACAAACGTTTTGACACCGAACCACATAAGGGCAAATTGAAAGGTTTCTGCTGAGTGGATACAGAGAGAATGTTTTCACATGACACCATCGATATAAGATCGTCACCGAGAAACCCAATGGGGGTAATTCAGGAGCACCATCTTCACCCAGAGAGCGGTGAGAATGTGGGACTCGCTGCCACAGGGAGCGGTTCAGGTGAATATTATCGATACATTTAAGGGGAGGCTGGACAAGCGTATGGGGGAGAAGGGAACAGAGGGTTATGCCGATAGAGTTAGACGAGGAAAGACCGGGAGGAGCCTCGAGTGGAACATAAACACCGGCACGGACCGGTTGGGCCACAAGGCCTGTTTCTGTGCCGCATATCCCGTGTAAATCAGCGCAGGTGACCCAAAGCTGGGTCAAAGAGGTCGGTTTTAAGGAGCGTCTCGAAGGAGGAGAGAGAGGTCGAGAGGCGGAGAGGTTCAGGGAGGGAGTTCCAGAGCTTGGGGCCCAGGCAACAGAAGGCACGGCCACCGATGGTGGAGCGATTATAATCAGGGATGGTCAGGAGGGCAGAGTTAGAGGAGTGCAGACATCTCGGGGGGGTTGTGGGGCTGTAGGTTACAGAGATAGGGAGGGGTGTAGGGGCTGGAGGAGGTTACAGAGATAGGGAGGGGTTGTAGGGGCTGGAGGATTTACAGAGATGGGGAGGGGTGTAGGGGCTGGAGGAGGTTACAGAGATAGGGAGGGGTTGTAGGGGCTGGAGGATTTACAGAGATGGGGAGGATGTCGGGGCTGGAGGAGGTTACAGAGATAGGGAGGGGTGTAAGGGCTGGAGGGGGTTACAGAGATAGGGAGGGGTGTAGGGGCTGGAGGTTACAGAGATAGGGAGGGGTGTAGGGGCTGGAGGAGGTTACAGAGATAGGGAGGGGTGTAGGGGCTGGAGGTTACAGAGATAGGGAGGGGTGTAGGGACTGGAGGTTACAGAGATAGGCAGGGGTGCAGGGGCTGGAGGTTACAGAGATAGGGAGGGGTGTCGGGTCTGGAGGTTACAGAGATAGGGAGGGGTGTAGGGACTGGAGGAGGTTACAGATATAGGGAGGGCTGTAGGGGCCGGAGGAGGTTACAGAGATAGGGAGGGGTGTAGGGGCTGGAGGTTACAAAGATAGGGAGAGGTGTAGGGGCTGGAGGTTAGAGATGGGGAGGGGTGTAGGGGCTGGAGGAGGTTACAGAGATAGGGAGGGGTGTAGGGGCTGGAGGTTACAAAGATAGGGAGAGGTGTAGGGGCTGGAGGTTAGAGATAGGGAGGGGTGTCGGGGCTGGAGGGGGTTACAGAGATAGGGAGGGGTGTTGGGCTGGAGGAGGTTACAGAGATAGGGAGGGTTGTAGGGGCTGGAGGAGGTTACAGAGATAGGGAGGGGTGTAGGGGCTGGAGGAGGTTACATAGATAGGGAGGGGTGTAGGGGCTGGAGGAGGTTACAGAGATAGGGAGGGGTGTAGGGGCTGGAGGTGGTTACAGAGCTAGGGAGGGTTGTAGAGGCTGGAGGAGGTTACAGAGATAGGGAGGGTGTAGGGGTTGGAGGAGGTTACAGAGATAGGGAGGGGTGTAGGGGCTGGAGGAGGTTGCAGAGATAGGGAGGGGTGTAGGGGCTGGAGGAGGTTACAGAGATAGGGAGGGGTGTAGGGGCTGGAGGAGGTTACAGAGATAGGGAGGGTGCGAGGGGCTGGAGGAGGTTACAGAGATAGAGAGGGGTGTAGGGGCTGGAGGAGGTTACAGAGATAGGGAGGGGTGTAAGGGCTGGAGGAGGTTACAGAGATAGGGAGGGGTGTAGGGGCTGGAGGAGGTTAAAGAGATAGGGAGGTGTGTAGGGGCTGGAGGAGGTTACAGAGATAGGGAGGGGTGTAGGGGCTGGAGGAGGGTACAGAGATAGGGAGGTATGTAGGGGCTGGAGGAGGTTACAGAGATAGGGAGGGGTGTAGGGGCTGGAGGAGGTTACAGAGATAGGGAGGGGTGTAGGGGCTGGAGGAGGTTACAGAGATAGGGAGGGGTGTAGGGGCTGGAGGAGGTTACAGAGATAGGGAGGGGTGTAGGGGCTGGAGGAGGTTACAGAGATAGGGAGGGGTGTAGGGGCTGGAGGAGGTTACAGAGATAGGGAGGGGTGTAGGGGCTGGAGGGGGTTACAGAGATAGGGAGGGGTGTAGGGGCTGGAGGAGGTTACAGAGATAGGGAGGGGTGTAGGACTGGAGGGGGTTACAGAGATAGGGAGGGGTGTAGGGCTGGAGGGGGTTACAGAGATAGGGAGGGTTGTAGGGGCTGCAGGGGGTTACAGAGATAGGGAGTGGGCGAGGGGCTATGGAGGGATTTGTAAACACGGATGAGAATTTTGAAATCGAGGCGTTGCTTAAACAGGAGCCAATGTAGGTCAGTGAGCACAGTGGGTGATGGGTGAGTGGGACTGGGTGTGAGTTAGGACACGGGGGCAGTGAGCACAGGGGGTGATGGGTGAGTGGGACTGGGTGCGAGTTAGGACACGGGGCAGTGAGCACAGGGGGTGATGGGTGAGTGGGACTCGGTGTGAGTTAGGACACGGGGGCAGTGAGCACAGGGGGTGATGGGTGAGTGGGACTGGGTGTGAGTTAGGACATGGGGGCAGCGAGCACAGGGGGTGATGGGTGAGCGGGACTCGGTGCGAGTTAGGACACGGGGGCAGCGAGCACATGGGGTGATGGGTGAGCGGGAGGGACTCGGTGCGAGTTAGGACACGGGGGCAGCGAGCACAGGGGGTGATGGGTGAGCGGGAGGGACTCGGTGCGAGTTAGGACACGGGGGCAGCGAGCACAGGGGGTGATGGGTGAGCGGGAGGGACTCGGTGCGAGTTCGGACACGGGGGCGGCCGAGTTTTGGATCACCTCTGGTTGACGTCGGGTAGAACGTGGGAGGCCGGCCAGGAGCGCAGCGCGTTGGAATAGTCAAGTCTGGAGGGTAACGGAGGTAGGGATGAGGGCTTCAGCAGCGGATGAGCTGAGGCGGTGGTGGGGCGGAGACGGGCAATGTTACGGGAGGCGGAGACGGGCACGGGGAGGGGCTGGGGTTGGTGACTGGGGAAGGGATAGAGAGAGAGAGAGAGGGCACATGGGTCAGGGGAGCAAGGCGACAGGATGAGAATTTCGATGATCTATTTGAGCGGACACTGCAGAGTCTCACCTCGTCTCTCCCGCGATGGAATCACGTCGGGCCGGAGTGGGGGAGCTGGGAGCAGAGTTCCTGCTGCCCTGGCCCTCGTCCTGAAGTTGTTTAAAGTGCTGATGGCTGATCCAAGCCTCTCGGGACCGAAGCAGCTCTAACTGTTTCTGTGTGAAGAAAAGGTACCATGGAATCAGAGAGATTTACAGCACGGCAGGAGGCCATTCGGCCCATCGTGTCCGCCTCGCGCCGGCCGACCAAGAGCCCCCCCCCCCGGCCTAATCCCACTTTCCCGCTCTGGGTCCGTAGCCCTGCAGCTTACGGCACTTCAAGGTGCACTGCCAAATGTGGGGAGGGTTTCTGCCTCTACCACCCCTTCAGGCCGTGAGTTCCACCCCAGACCCCCACCACCCTCTCCCCTCAAATCCCCTCTAAACCTCCCCCCAGTTACTTTCAATCCCTGCCCCCTGGTTGTTGACCCCTCTGCCCAGGGAAACAGGTCCGTCCTATCCACTCTATCCAGGCCCCTCATCATTTTACACACCTCAATCAGGTCTCCCCTCAGCCTCCTCTGTTCCAGAGAGAACCACCCCAGTCTATCCAATCTTTCCTCATCGCTAAAATTCTCCAGTCCAGGCAACATCCTGGTAAATCTCCTCTGTATCCTCTCCAGTGCAACATCCTGGTAAATCTCCTCTGTACCCTCTCCAGTGCAACATCCTGGTAAATCTCCTCTGTACCCTCTCCAGTGCAACATCCTGGTAAATCTCCTCTGTACCCTCTCCAGTGCAACATCCTGGTAAATCTCCTCTGTACCCTCTCCAGTGCAACATCCTGATAAATCTCCTCTGTACCCTCTCCAGTGCAACATCCTGGTAAATCTCCTCTGTACCCTCTCTAGTGCAACATCCTGGTAAATCTCCTCTGTACCCTCTCTAGTGCAACATCCTGGTAAATCTCCTCTGTACCCTCTCCAGTGCAACATCCTGGTAAATCTCCTCTGTACCCTCTCTAGTGCAACATCCTGGTAAATCTCCTCTGTACCCTCTCTAGTGCAACATCCTGATAAATCTCCTCTGTACCCTCTCTAGTGCAACATCCTGGTAAATCTCCTCTGTACCCTCTCCAGTGCAACATCCTGGTAAATCTCCTCTGTACCCTCTCTTGTGCAACATCCTGGTAAATCTCCTCTGTACCCTCTCTAGTGCAACATCCTGGTAAATCTCCTCTGTACCCTCTCTAGTGCAACATCCTGGTAAATCTCCTCTGTACCCTCTCTAGTGCAACATCCTGGTAAATCTTCTCTGTACCCTCTCTAGTGCAACATCCTGGTAAATCTCCTCTGTACCCTCTCTAGTGCAACATCCTGGTAAATCTCCTCTGTACCCTCTCTCGTGCAACATCCTGGTAAATCTCCTCTGTACCCTCTCTAGTGCAACATCCTGGTAAATCTCCTCTGTACCCTCTCTAGTGCAACATCCTGGTAAATCTCCTCTGTTACCTCTCTAGTGTAACATCCTGATAAATCTCCTCTGTACCCTCTCTAGTGCAACATCCTGGTAAATCTCCTCTGTACACTCTCTGGTGCAACATCCTGGTAAATCTCCTCTGTACCCTCTCTAGTGCAACATCCTGGTAAATCTCCTCTGTACCCTCTCTCGTGCAACATCCTGGTAAATCTCCTCTGTACCCTCTCTAGTGCAACATCCTGGTAAATCTCCTCTGTACCCTCTCTAGTGCAACATCCTGGTAAATCTCCTCTGCACCCTCTCTCGTGCAACATCCTGGTAAATCTCCTCTGTACCCTCTCTAGTGCAACATCCTGGTAAATCTCCTCTGTACCCTCTCTAGTGCAACATCCTGGTAAATCTCCTCTGTACCCTCTCTAGTGCAACATCCTGGTAAATCTCCTCTGTACCCTCTCTAGTGCAACATCCTGGTAAATCTCCTCTGCACCCTCTCTCGTGCAACATCCTGGTAAATCTCCTCTGTACCCTCTCTAGTGCAACATCCTGGTAAATCTCCTCTGTACCCTCTCTAGTGCAACATCCTGGTAAATCTCCTCTGTACCCTCTCTAGTGTAACATCCTGGTAAATCTCCTCTGTTACCTCTCTAGTGCAACATCCTGGTAAATCTCCTCTGTACCCTCTCCACATCTTTCCTGTAATGCGGTGACCAGACCTGCACGCAGTACTCCAGCTGTGGCCTAACCAGTGTTTTATACTGTTCAAGCATAACCTCCCTGCTCTTGTATTCCATGCCTCGGCTAATAAGGGTAAGTATTCCGTATGCCTTCTTTAACCACCTTATCTCCCTGGCCTGCTACCTTCAGGGATCTGTGGACCTGCACTCCAAGGTCCCTTTGTTCATGTACGCTTCAACCATTTAATGTGTTCAGGGATCAGGAGCAGGAACCCAGGCTGATTCACCCCCCTCCCTAACCCAGGGGTCACTGGACAGGGATCAGGAGCAGGAACCCGGGCTGATTCACCCCCTCCCTAACCCAGGGGTTACCGGACAGGGATCAGGAGCAGGAACCCGTGCTGATTCACCCCCTCCCTAACCCAGGGGTTACTGGACAGGGATCAGGAGCAGGAACCCGGGCTGATTCACCCCCCCTCCCTAACCCAGGGGTCACTGGACAGGGATCAGGAGCAGGAACCCGGACTGTTTCACCCCCCTCCCTAACCCAGGGGTCACTGGACCGGGATCAGGAGCAGGAACCCGGGCTGATTTACCCCCCTCCCTAACCCAGGGGTCACTGGACAGGGATCAGGAGCAGGAACCCGGGCTGATTCACCCTCCCTAACCCAGGGGTCACTGGACAGGGATCAGGAGCAGGAACCCGGGCTGATTCACCCCTCCCTAACCCAGGGGTCACTGGACAGGGATCAGGAGCAGGAACCCGGGCTGATTAACCCCCCTCCCTAACCCAGGGGTCACTGGACAGGGATCAGGAGCAGGAACCCGGGCTGATTCACCCCCCTCCCTAACCCAGGGGTCACTGGACAGGGGTCAGGAGCAGGAACCCGGGCTGATTCACTCCCCTCCCTAACCCAGGGGTCACTGGACAGGGATCAGGAGCAGGAACCCGGGCTGATTCAACCCCCCTCCCTAACCCAGGGGTCACTGGACAGGGATCAGGAGCAGGAACCCGGGCTGATTCACCCCTCCCTAACCCAGGGGTCACTGGACAGGGATCAGGAGCAGGAACCTGGGCTGATTCACCCCCCTCCCTAACCCAGGGGTCACTGGACAGGGATCAGGAGCAGGAACCCGGGCTGATTCACCACAGGCTGGGGCTGGAGGCTGATCAGGATCCCGAGTTAACCCACAGACTCTTCATCGAATGTTAAAATCTCAACTCACCTGGGCGGTAGAGAGGTTCTCTGTCCAATCCTTGCACACTGCACTACTCGGAGCCTGAAACGTGTAGGCCGCAACCACACAGTGCATCTCATTCACATACATCAGCAGGAATGTACCTGCATAGAAAGATTCCACAGGCATCAGAGTCAACACCTGCCCTGGGAGTGTTTGATGGGACAGTGTAGAGGGAGCTTTACTCTGTATCTAACCCCGTGCTGTACCTGCCCTGGGAGTGTTTGATGGGACAGTGTAGAGGGAGCTTTACTCTGTATCTAACCACCTGTACCTGCCCTGGGAGTGTTTGATGGGACAGTGCAGAGGGAGCTTTACTCTGTATCTAACCCCCTGTACCTGCCCTGGGAGTGTTTGATGGGACAGTGTAGAGGGAGCTTTACTCTGTATCTAACCCCGTGCTGTACCTGCCCTGGGAGTGTTTGATGGGACAGTGTAGAGGGAGCTTTACTCTGTATCTAACCCCCTGTACCTGCCCTGGGAGTGTTTGATGGGACAGTGTAGAGGGAGCTTTACTCTGTATCTAACCCCCTGTACCTGCCCTGGGAGTGTTTGATGGGACAGTGTAGAGGGAGCATTACTCTGTATCTAACCCCCTGTACCTGCCCTGGGAGTGTTTGATGGGACAGTGTAGAGGGAGCTTTACTCTGTATCTAACCCCCTGTACCTGCCCTGGGAGTGTTTGATGGGACAGTCCTGTACCTGTTGAGTGTTGGGGGGTTCGGGGTGTTGTGGTTTGGGTTGTTGGAGGGTTTGGGGTGTTGGGGGGTGTTGGGGGGGTTTGGGGTGTTGGAGGGTTTGGGGTGTTGTGGTGTTGGGGGGTTTGGGGTGTTGGGGGGGTTGGGGTGTTTGGTGTGTTTGGGGGTTTGGGGTGTTGGGAGGTTTGGGGTGTTGGGAGGTTTGGGGTGTTGGGGGGCTTGGGGTGTTTGGGGTGTTGGGGGGATGGGTGTTGGGGGGTTTGGGGTGTTTGGGGTGTTGTGGGGTTTGGGTGTTGGGGTGTTTTGGGGTGTTGGGGTGTTTGGGGTGTTGGGGGTTGGGGGTTTACGGTGTGGTGGGGTTTCGGATGTTGGGGTTTTGGGGGGTTGGGTGTTTGGGGTGTTGGGGGGTTTTGGGTGTTGGGGCATTTGGGGTGTTAGGGTGTTGTGGGGTTTGGAGTGTTGGGGGTTTGGGGTGTTGGGTGGTTTGGGGGTTTGGGGTGTTGGGGGGTTGGGGGGTTGGGGTATTGGGGTGTTTGGTGTGTTCGGGGTTTGGGGGTGTTGGGGTGTTGGGGTGTTTGGGATGTTGGGGGGTTTAGGGGTGTTGGGGGGTTTGGGATGTTGGGAAGTTTGGGGGGTTGGGTTGCTGGGGGTTTTGGGTGTTTTTGGGTGTTGGAGGTTTGGGCTGTTGGAGGGTTTGGGGTGTTGGGGGGTGTTGGGGGGCTTGGGGTGTTGGGGGGTTTGGGGTATTGGGGGGTTTGGAGTGTTGGAGGTTTGGGCTGTTGGGGGGTTTGGGGTATTGGGGTGTTGGGGGGTTTGGGGGGTTTGGGGTGTTGTAGGTTTGGGCTGTTGGAGGGTTTGGGGTGTTGGGGGTGTTGCGGTGTTGGGAGGTTTGGGGTGTTTGAGGTGTTGGGGGTGTTGGGGGGTTTAGGGTGTTGGGGGATTTGGGGTATTGGGGTGTTGGGGGGTTCGGGGTGTTGGGGGGTTTGGGGAGTTGGGGGGGTTGGGGTGTTGAGGGGGTTTGGGTGTTGGGGGGTTTGGGGGTTGGGGTGTTGGAGGGTTTGGGGTGTTGGGGGGGTTGGGGTTTTGGGCGGGTTTGGGGTGTTGGGGTGTTGGTGTGTTTGGGGGGTTTGGGTGTTGGGGGGGTTTGGGGTGTTGGTGTGTTGGGGGGGTTTGGGGTGTTGGGGTGTTGGTGTGTTGGGGGGTTTTGGGTGTTGGGGTGTTGGGATGTTGGGGGTTTGGGGGTGTTGGGTTGTTGGGGGTCTTGGGTGGTTTGGGGTGTTGGGGGTTTGGGGTGTTGGGCCGATGGGGGGTGTTGCGGTGTTGGGAGGCTTGGGGTGTTGGGGGTGTTGGGGTATTGTGGGGGTTTGGGGTGTTGGGGGTTTGGGGTATTGGGGTGTTGGGGTGTTGGGCTGTTGGGGGGTTTGGGGTGTTGGGGTGTTTGGGGTGTTGGGGTGTTTGGGGTGTTGGGGGGGGTTGAGTTGTTGGGGTGTTGGGTTGTTGGGGGTGTTGGGGGGTTTGGGGTGTTGGGCTGTTGGGGTGTTGGGGAGCTTGAGTTGTTGGGGGGTTTGAGGTGTTGGGGGTGTTGTGGGGGTTTGGGGTGTTGGGGTGTTGGGGGGTTTGGGTTGTGTGGTTTGGGGTGTTGGGGGGTTTGGGTTGTTGGGGGGTTTGGGGTGTTGGGTTGTTTGGGGGTGTTGGGGGGGTTGGAGTATTGGGGGGTTTGGACTGTTGGGATGTTGGGGGGTGTGAGGTGTTGGGGGGGTTTGGGGGTGTTGGGGATTTGGGGGTCTGAGGTGTTGTGTGGTTTGGGGTGTTGGGGCGTTTGGGGTGTTGGGAGGTTTGGGGGGTGTGAGGTGTTGGGGGGTTTGGGGGGGTGTGGGTTTGTGGGATTTGGGGTGTTGAGGGCTTTGGGGGGTTTTGGGTGTTGGGGATGTTGGGGGGTTTGGGATGTTGGGGGGTTTGGGGTGTTGTGACGTTTGGGGTGTTTGGGGGTGTTGGGGTGTTGGGGAGTTTGGGGTGTTGGGGGGTTTGGGGTGTTGGGGTGTTGCGGGGTTTGGGATGTTGGGGGTGTTGGGTTTTGGGGGGTTTGGGGTGTTGGGGGGTTTGGGGTGTTGGGGGATTTGGGGTGTTGGAGGGTTTGGGGTGTTGGGGATTTGGGGTGTTGGAGGGTTTGGGGTGTTGGGGATTTGGGGTGAGGCGGGGTTTGGGGTGTTGGGGGTTTAGGGTGTTGGGATGTTCGGGGGTTTGGGGTATTGGGTGGTTTGGGGTGTTGGGGGGTTTGGTGTGAGGCAGGGTTTGGGGGGTTTGGGGTGTTGGGCTGTTGGGGGTTTTGGGGTGTTGGGGGGTTTGGGGTGTTGGGGGATTTGGGGTGTTGGGGTGTTGCGGGGTTTGGGGTTTTGGGGGGTTTGGGGTGTTGGGATGTTAGGGGGTTTGGGGTGTTGGGTGGTTTGGGCTGTTGGGTGGTTTGGGGTGTTGGGTGGTTTGGGGTGTTGGGTGGTTTGGGATGATGCGTGGTTTGGGGTGTTGGGTGGTTTGGGATGATGCGTGGTTTGGGGTGTTGTGGGGTTTGGGGTTTTGGGGGGTTTGGGGTGTTGGGATGTTAGGGGGTTTGGGGTGTTGGGTGGTTTGGGCTGTTGGGTGGTTTGGGGTGTTGGGTGGTTTGGGATGATGCGTGGTTTGGGGTGTTGGGTGGTTTGGGATGATGCGTGGTTTGGGGTGTTGTGGGGTTTGGGGTGTTGGGGGGTTTGGGGTGATGCGGGGTTTGGGGTGTTGGGTGGTTTGGGGTGTTGGGGGGTTTGGGGTGTTGGGGGGTTTGGGGTGTTGGGGGGTTTGGGGTGTTGGGGTGTTGGGGGGTTTGGGGTGTTGGAGTGTTAGGGGGTTTGGGGAGTTGGGGGGTTTGGGGTATTGGGCTGTTGGGGGGTTTGGGGATTTGGGGGCTTTGGGGTGTGGGGTGTTGGGATGTTGGGGGGTTTGGGGTGTTGGGTGATTTGGGGTGTTGGGGAGTTTGGAGTGTTGCGGGGTTTGGGGTGTTGGGGGGTTTGGGGTGTTGGGGGGTTTGGGGTGTTGCGGGGTTTGGGGTGTTGGGATGTTGGGGGGTTTGGGGTGTTGGGTGATTTGGGGTGTTGGGATGTTGGGGGGTTTGGGGTGTTGGGGGGTTTGGAGTGTTGCGGGGTTTGGGGTGTTGGGATGTTGGGGGGTTTGGGGTGTTGGGATGTTGGGGGGTTTGGGGTGTTGCGGGGTTTGGGGTGTTGGGGGGTTTGGAGTGTTGCGGGGTTTGGGATGTTGGGATGTTGGGGGGTTTGGGGTGTTGGGATGTTGGGGGGTTTGGGGTGTTGCGGGGTTTGGGGTGTTGGGGGGTTTGGGGTGTTGGGTGATTTGGGGTGTTGGGGGGTTTGGAGTGTTGCGGGGTTTGGGGTGTTGGGGGGTTTGGGGTGTTGCGGGGTTTGGGGTGTTGGGGGGTTTGGGGTGTTGCGGGGTTTGGGGTGTTGGGTGATTTGGGGTGTTGGGGGGTTTGGAGTGTTGCGGGGTTTGGGGTGTTGGGGGGTTTGGGGTGTTGGGATGTTGGGGGTTTTGGTGATTTGGGGTGTTGGCGGCTTTAGGGTGTTGGGTTTGGGTGTTGGATCTTTTGGGTTGTTGGCGGGTTTGGGGGGGTTTAGGCTGTTGGGATGTTGGGGGGTTTGGGGGTGTTGGGGGTTTGTTTTTTTGGGGGGGTTGGGTGTTGGGGGGTTTGGGTTGTTGGGGGGTTTGTGGGGTTCGGGCTGTTGGGATGTTGGGGGGTTTGGGATGTTGTGGGGTTTGGGGGTGTTGGGGGTTTGGGGTGTTGTGGGGTTTGGGCTGTTGGGATGTTGGGGGGTTTGGGGGTGTTGGGGGTTTGGGATGTTGGGGGGTTTGGGGTGTTGGGGGGTTTGGGATGTTGGGGGGTTTGGGGTGTTGCGGGGTTTGGGATGTTGCGGGGTTTGGGGTGTTGCGGGGTTTGGGATGTTGCGGGGTTTGGGATGTTGGGGGATTTGTGAGTTGGGGGGTTTGGGGTGTTGGGGGGTTTGGGATGTTGGGGGATTTGGGAGTTGGGGGGTTTGGGGTGTTGGGGGGTTTGGGCTGTTGGGATGTTGGGGGGTTTGGGGGTGTTGGGGGTTTGGGATGTTGGGGGGTTTGGGGTGTTGGGGGTGTTGGGGGGGTTGGGGAGTTGGGGGTTTGGGGGGTTTGGGCTGTTGGGATGTTGGGGGGTTTGGGGGTGTTGGGGGTTTGGGGTGTTGGGAGTTAGGGGGTTTGTGGAGTTGGGGGGTTTGGGGTGTTGGGGGGTTTGGGATGTTGGGGGGTTAGGGGTGTTGGGGGGGTTTGGGGTGTTGCGGGGTTTGGGGTGTTGCGGGGTTTGGGGTGTTGGGGGGGTTTGGGGTGTTGGGAGTTAGGGGGTTTGGGGAGTTGGGGGGTTTGGGGTGTTGGGGGGTTTGGGGTGTTGGGGGGTTTGGGATGTTGGGATGTTGGGGGGTTTGGGGTGTTGGGGGTGTTGGGGGGGTTGGGGAGTTGGGGGTTTGGGGGGTTTGGGCTGTTGGGATGTTGGGGGGTTTGGGGTGTTGGGGGTGTTGGGGGGGTTGGGGAGTTGGGGGTTTGGGGGGTTTGGGCTGTTGGGATGTTGGGGGGTTTGGGGGTGTTGGGGGTTTGGGATGTTGGGGGGTTTGGGGTGTTGCGGGGTTTGGGGTGTTGGGGGGTTTGGGTGTTGGAGGTTTGGGGGGTTTGGGGTTGTTGAGGGTTTGGGTTGTTGGGGGTTTTGGGTTTGGGGGGTTTTGGTTGTTGGGAAGTTGGGGGCTTGGGGTGTTGGGGGGTTCGGGGGTGTTGGGGGTTTGGGGGGTTTGGGGGGTTTGGCGTGTTGGAGGGTTTGGTGTTTTGGTGGGTTTGGAGTCTTTGGGGTGTTGTGGGGTTTGGGGTGTTGGGCTGTTGGGGGGTTTGGGGGTTGCGATGTTGGGGGGTTTGGGGGTTTGGGGTGTTGGGATGTTGGGGGGTTTGGGGTGATGTGGGATTTGGGGGGTTTGGGGTTTGGGCTGTTTGCGGGTTTGGGGTGTTGGGGTTTTTTGGGGTTTTGGGGTTTTTTGGGGTGTTGGAGGGTTTGGGGTGTTGGGGTTTTTTGGGGTTTTGGGGTTTTTTGGGGTGTTGGAGGGTTTGGGGTGTTGGGGGGTTTGGGGTGTTGGGGGGGTTGGGGTTTTGGGAGGGTTTGGGGTGTTGGGGTGTTGGTGTGTTTGGGGGGTTTGGGTGTTGGGGGGGTTTGGGGTGTTGGTGTGTTGGGGGGGTTTGGGGTGTTGGGGTGTTGGTGTGTTGTGGGGTTTTGGGTGTTGGGGTGTTGGGGTGTTGGGATGTTGGGGGTTTGGGGGTGTTGGGTTGTTGGGGGTCTTGGGTGGTTTGGGGTGTTGGGGGTTTGGGGTGTTGGGCCGATGGGGGGTGTTGCGGTGTTGGGAGGCTTGGGGTGTTGGGGGTGTTGGGGTATTGTGGGGGTTTGGGGTGTTGGGGGTTTGGGGTATTGGGGTGTTGGGGTGTTGGGCTGTTGGGGGGTTTGGGGTGTTGGGGTGTTTGGGGTGTTGGGGGGGGTTGAGTTGTTGGGGTGTTGGGTTGTTGGGGGTGTTGGGGGGTTTGGGGTGTTGGGCTGTTGGGGTGTTGGGGAGCTTGAGTTGTTGGGGGGTTTGAGGTGTTGGGGGTGTTGTGGGGGTTTGGGGTGTTGGGGTGTTGGGGGGTTTGGGTTGTGTGGTTTGGGGTGTTGGGGGGTTTGGGTTGTTGGGGGGTTTGGGGTGTTGGGTTGTTTGGGGGTGTTGGGGGGGTTGGAGTATTGGGGGGTTTGGGTTGTTGGGGGGTTTGGGCTGTTGGGATGTTGGGGGGTGTGAGGTGTTGGGGGGTTTGGGGGTGTTGGGGATTTGGGGGTCTGAGGTGTTGTGTGGTTTGGGGTGTTGGGGCGTTTGGGGTGTTGGGGAGTTTGGGGTGTTGGGGGGTTTGGGGTGTTGGGGGGTTTTGGGTGTTGGGGATGTTGGGGGGTTTGGGATGTTGGGGGGTTTGGGGTGTTGTGACGTTTGGGATGTTTGGGGGTGTTGGGGTGTTGGGGAGTTTGGGGTGTTGGGGGGTTTGGGGTGTTGGGGTGTTGCGGGGTTTGGGATGTTGGGGGTGTTGGGTTTTGGGGGGTTTGGGGTGTTGGGGGGTTTGGGGTGTTGGGGGATTTGGGGTGTTGGAGGGTTTGGGGTGTTGGGGATTTGGGGTGTTGGAGGGTTTGGGGTGTTGGGGATTTGGGGTGAGGCGGGGTTTGGGGTGTTGGGGGGTTTGGGGTGTTGGGGGTTTAGGGTGTTGGGATGTTCGGGGGTTTGGGGTATTGGGTGGTTTGGGGTGTTGGGGGGTTTGGGGTGAGGCGGGGATTGGGGGGTTTGGGGTGTTGGGCTGTTGGGGGTTTTGGGGTGTTGGGGGGTTTGGGGTGTTGGGGGATTTGGGGTGTTGGGGTGTTGTGGGGTTTGGGGTTTTGGGGGGTTTGGGGTGTTGGGATGTTAGGGGGTTTGGGGTGTTGGGTGGTTTGGGCTGTTGGGTGGTTTGGGGTGTTGGGTGGTTGGGGTGTTGGGTGGTTTGGGATGATGCGTGGTTTGGGGTGTTGGGTGGTTTGGGATGATGCGTGGTTTGGGGTGTTGTGGGGTTTGGGGTTTTGGGGGGTTTGGGGTGTTGGGATGTTAGGGGGTTTGGGGTGTTGGGTGGTTTGGGCTGTTGGGTGGTTTGGGGTGTTGGGTGGTTTGGGGTGTTGGGTGGTTTGGGATGATGCGTGATTTGGGGTGTTGGGTGGTTTGGGATGATGCGTGGTTTGGGGTGTTGTGGGGTTTGGGGTGTTGAGTGGTTTGGGATGATGCGGGGTTTGGGGTGTTGGGTGGTTTGGGATGATGCGGGGTTTGGGGTGTTGGGTGGATTGGGGTGTTGGGGGGTTTGGGGTGATGCGGGGTTTGGGGTGTTGGGTGGTTTGGGGTGTTGGGGGGTTTGGGGTGTTGGGGGGTTTGGGGTGTTGGGGGGTTTGGGGTGTTGGGGTGTTGGGGGGTTTGGGGTGTTGGAGTGTTAGGGGGTTTGGGGAGTTGGGGGGTTTGGGGTATTGGGCTGTTGGGGGGTTTGGGGATTTGGGGGCTTTGGGGTGTGGGGTGTTGGGATGTTGGGGGGTTTGGGGTGTTGGGTGATTTGGGGTGTTGGGGAGTTTGGAGTGTTGCGGGGTTTGGGGTGTTGGGGGGTTTGGGGTGTTGGGGGGTTTGGGGTGTTGCGGGGTTTGGGGTGTTGGGATGTTGGGGGGTTTGGGGTGTTGGGTGATTTGGGTTGTTGGGATGTTGGGGGGTTTGGGGTGTTGGGGGGTTTGGAGTGTTGCGGGGTTTGGGATGTTGGGATGTTGGGGGGTTTGGGGTGTTGGGATGTTGGGGGGTTTGGGGTGTTGCGGGGTTTGGGGTGTTGGGGGGTTTGGGGTGTTGGGTGATTTGGGGTGTTGGGGGGTTTGGAGTGTTGCGGGGTTTGGGGTGTTGGGGGTTTGGGGTGTTGCGGGGTTTGGGGTGTTGGGGGGTTTGGGGTGTTGCGGGGTTTGGGGTGTTGGGTGATTTGGGGTGTTGGGGGGTTTGGAGTGTTGCGGGGTTTGGGGTGTTGGGGGGTTTGGGGTGTTGGGATGTTGGGGGGTTTGGTGATTTGGGGTGTTGGCGGCTTTAGGGTGTTGGGTTTGGGTGTTGGATGGTTTGGGTTGTTGGCAGGTTTGGGGGGGTTTAGGCTGTTGGGATGTTGGGGGGTTTGGGGGTGTTGGGGGTTTGTTTTTTTTGGGGGGGTTGGGTGTTGGGGGGTTTGGGTTGTTGGGGGGTTTGTGCGGTTCGGGCTGTTGGGATGTTGGGGGGTTTGGGATGTTGTGGGGTTTGGGGGTGTTGGGGGTTTGGGGTGTTGTGGGGTTTGGGCTGTTGGGATGTTGGGGGGTTTGGGGGTGTTGGGGGTTTGGGATGTTGGGGGGTTTGGGGTGTTGGGGGGTTTGGGATGTTGGGGGGTTTGGGGTGTTGCGGGGTTTGGGATGTTGCGGGGTTTGGGATGTTGGGGGATTTGTGAGTTGGGGGATTTGGGGTGTTGGGTGATTTGGGGTGTTGGGATGTTAGGGGGTTTGGGGTGTTGGGCTGTTGGGGGGTTTGGGGTGTTGGGGGGGTTGGGGAGTTGGGGGTGTTGGGGGGTTGGGGGTGTTGGGATGTTAGGGGGTTTGGGGTGTTGGGCTGTTGGGGGGTTTGGGGTGTTGGGGGGGTTGGGGAGTTGGGGGTGTTGGGGGGTTGGGGGTGTTGGGATGTTAGGGGGTTTGGGGTGTTGGGAGGTTTGGGGGGTTTGAGGTGTTGGGGGGGTTTGGGGTGTTGGTTTTTTTGGGGGGGGGTTGGGTGTTGGGGGGTTTGGGTTGTTGGGGGGTTTGTGGGGTTTGGGATGTTGGGATGTTGGGGGGTTTGGGATGTTGTGGGGTTTGGGGGTGTTGGGGGTTTGGGGTGTTGTGGTGTTTGGGCTGTTGGGATGTTGGGGGGTTTGGGGGTGTTTGGGGTTTGGGTTGTTGGGGGTTTGGGGGGTTTGGGCTGTTGGGATGTTGGGGGGTTTGGGATGTTGGGGGGTTTGGGGTGTTGGGGGGTTTGGGATGTTGGGATGTTGGGGGGTTTGGGGTGTTGGGGGTGTTGGGGGGGTTGGGGAGTTGGGCTGTTGGGGGGTTTGGGGTGTTGGGGGTGTTGGGGGGGTTGGGGAGTTGGGGGTTTGGGGGGTTTGGGCTGTTGGGATGTTGGGGGTTTGGGGGTGTTGGGGGTTTGGGATGTTGTGGGGTTTGGGGTGTTGGGGGTGTTGGGGGGGTTGGGGAGTTGGGGGTTTGGGGGGTTTGGGCTGTTGGGATGTTGGTGGGTTTGGGGGTGTTGGGGGTTTGGGGTGTTGGGAGTTAGGGGGTTTGGGGAGTTGGGGGGTTTGGGGTGTTGGGGGGTTTGGGATGTTGGGGGGTTAGGGGTGTTGGGGGGGTTTGGGGTGTTGGGGGGTTAGGGGTGTTGGGGGGTTTGGGGTGTTGCGGGGTTTGGGGTGTTGGGGGGGTTTGGGGTGTTGGGAGTTAGGGGGTTTGGGGAGTTGGGGGGTTTGGGGTGTTGGGGGGTTTGGGGTGTTGGGGGGTTTGGGATGTTGGGATGTTGGGGGGTTTGGGGTGTTGGGGGTGTTGGGGGTGTTGGGGAGTTGGGGGTTTGGGGGGTTTGGGCTGTTGGGATGTTGGGGGGTTTGGGGTGTTGGGGGTGTTGGGGGGGTTGGGGAGTTGGGGGTTTGGGGGGTTTGGGCTGTTGGGATGTTGGGGGGTTTGGGGGTGTTGGGGGTTTGGGATGTTGGGGGGTTTGGGGTGTTGCGGGGTTTGGGGTGTTGGGGGGTTTGGGTGTTGGAGGTTTGGGGGGTTTGGGGTTGTTGTGGGTTTGGGTTGTTGGGGGTTTTGGGTTTGGGGGGTTTTGGTTGTTGGGAAGTTGGGGGCTTGGGGTGTTGGGGGGTTCGGGGGTGTTGGGGGTTTGGGGGGTTTGGGGGGTTTGGCGTGTTGGAGGGTTTGGTGTTTTGGTGGGTTTGGGGTCTTTGGGGTGTTGTGGGGTTTGGGGTGTTGGGCTGTTGGGGGGTTTGGGGGTTGCGATGTTGGGGGGTTTGGGGGTTTGGGGTGTTGGGGGGTTTGGGGTGATGTGGGATTTGGGGGGTTTGGGGTTTGGGCTGTTTGCGGGTTTGGGGTGTTGGGGTTTTTTGGGGTTTTGGGGTTTTTTGGGGTGTTGGAGGGTTTGGGATGTTGGGTTTTTTTTGGGTTTTGGGGTTTTTTGGGGTGTTGGAGGGTTTGGGGTGTTGGGGGGTTTGGGGTGTTGGGGGGGTTGGGGTTTTGGGCGGGTTTGGGGTGTTGGGGTGTTGGTGTGTTTGGGGGGTTTGGGTGTTGGGGTGTTGGGGTGTTGGGATGTTGGGATGTTGGGGGTTTGGGGTGTTGGGGTGTTGGGGGTCTTGGGTGGTTTGGGGTGTTGGGGGTTTGGGCCGATGGGGGGTGTTGCGGTGTTGGGAGGCTTGGGGTGTTGGGGGTGTTGGGGTATTGTGGGGGTTTGGGGTGTTGGGGGTTTGGGGTATTGGGGTGTTGGGGTGTTGGGCTGTTGGGGGGTTTGGGGTGTTGGGGTGTTTGGGGTGTTGGGGGGGTTGGGGTGTTGTGGTGTTGGGGGGTTTGGGGTGTTGGGGGGGTTGGGGTGTTTGGTGTGTTTGGGGGTTTGGGGTGTTGGGAGGTTTGGGGTGTTGGGAGGTTTGGGGTGTTGGGGGGCTTGGGGTGTTTGGGGTGTTGGGGGGATGGGTGTTGGGGGGTTTGGGGTGTTTGGGGTGTTGTGGGGTTTGGGTGTTGGGGTGTTTTGGGGTGTTGGGGGTTGGGGGTTTACGGTGTGGTGGGGTTTCGGATGTTGGGGTTTTGGGGGGTTGGGTGTTTGGGGTGTTGGGGGGTTGGGGCATTTGGGGTGTTAGGGTGTTGTGGGGTTTGGAGTGTTGGGGGTTTGGGGTGTTGGGTGGTTTGGGGGTTTGGGGTGTTGGGGGGTTGGGGGGTTGGGGTATTGGGGTGTTTGGTGTGTTCGGGGTTTGGGGGTGTTGGGGTGTTGGGGTGTTGGGGTGTTTGGGATGTTGGGGGGTTTAGGGGTGTTGGGGGGTTTGGGATGTTGGGAAGTTTGGGGGGTTGGGTTGCTGGGGGTTTTGGGTGTTTTTGGGTGTTGGAGGTTTGGGCTGTTGGAGGGTTTGGGGTGTTGGGGGGTGTTGGGGGGCTTGGGGTGTTGGGGGGTTTGGGGTATTGGGGGGTTTGGAGTGTTGGAGGTTTGGGCTGTTGGGGGGTTTGGGGTATTGGGGTGTTGGGGGGTTTGGGGGGTTTGGGGTGTTGTAGGTTTGGGCTGTTGGAGGGTTTGGGGTGTTGGGGGTGTTGCGGTGTTGGGAGGTTTGGGGTGTTTGAGGTGTTGGGGGTGTTGGGGGGTTTAGGGTGTTGGGGGATTTGGGGTATTGGGGTGTTGGGGGTTTGGGGGTTGCGGTGTTGGGGGGTTCGGGGTGTTGGGGGGTTTGGGGAGTTGGGGGGGTTGGGGTGTTGAGGGGGTTTGGGTGTTGGGGGGTTTGGGGGTTGGGGTGTTGGAGGGTTTGGGGTGTTGGGGGGGTTGGGGTTTTGGGCGGGTTTGGGGTGTTGGGGTGTTGGTGTGTTTGGGGGGTTTGGGTGTTGGGGGGGTTTGGGGTGTTGGTGTGTTTGGGGGGTTTGGGGTGTTGGGGTGTTGGTGT
This sequence comes from Pristiophorus japonicus, assembly GCF_044704955.1. Lineage (NCBI taxonomy): Eukaryota > Metazoa > Chordata > Chondrichthyes > Pristiophoridae > Pristiophorus > Pristiophorus japonicus. The sequence goes on along the minus strand of NW_027254713.1, from coordinate 27,234 downwards.
GTTGGGGGGTTTTGGGTGTTGGGGTGTTGGGATGTTGGGGGTTTGGGGGTGTTGGGTTGTTGGGGGTCTTGGGTGGTTTGGGGTGTTGGGGGTTTGGGGTGTTGGGCCGATGGGGGGTGTTGCGGTGTTGGGAGGCTTGGGGTGTTGGGGGTGTTGGGGTATTGTGGGGGTTTGGGGTGTTGGGGGTTTGGGGTATTGGGGTGTTGGGGTGTTGGGCTGTTGGGGGGTTTGGGGTGTTGGGGTGTTTGGGGTGTTGTGGTGTTTGGGGTGTTGGGGGGGGTTGAGTTGTTGGGGTGTTGGGTTGTTGGGGGTGTTGGGGGGTTTGGGGTGTTGGGCTGTTGGGGTCTTGGGGAGCTTGAGTTGTTGGGGGGTTTGAGGTGTTGGGGGTGTTGTGGGGGTTTGGGGTGTTGGGGTGTTGGGGGGTTTGGTTTGTGTGGTTTGGGGTGTTGGGGGGTTTGGGTTGTTGGGGGGTTTGGGGTGTTGGGTTGTTTGGGGGTGTTGGGGGGGTTGGAGTATTGGGGGGTTTGGGTTGTTGGGGGGTTTGGGCTGTTGGGATGTTGGGGGGTGTGAGGTGTTGGGGGGTTTGGGGGTGTTGGGGATTTGGGGGTCTGAGGTGTTGTGTGGTTTGGGGTGTTGGGGCGTTTGGGGTGTTGGGAGGTTTGGGGGGTGTGAGGTGTTGGGGGGTTTGGGGGGGTGTGGGTTTGTGGGATTTGGGGTGTTGAGGGCTTTGGGGGGTTTTGGGTGTTGGGGATGTTGGGGGGTTTGGGATGTTGGGGGGTTTGGGGTGTTGTGACGTTTGGGGTGTTTGGGGGTGTTGGGGTGTTGGGGAGTTTGGGGTGTTGGGGGGTTTGGGGTGTTGGGGTGTTGCGGGGTTTGGGATGTTGGGGGTGTTGGGTTTTGGGGGGTTTGGGGTGTTGGGGGGTTTGGGGTGTTGGGGGATTTGGGGTGTTGGAGGGTTTGGGGTGTTGGGGATTTGGGGTGTTGGAGGGTTTGGGGTGTTGGGGATTTGGGGTGAGGCGGGGTTTGGGGTGTTGGGGGGTTAGGGTGTTGGGATGTTCGGGGGTTTGGGGTATTGGGTGGTTTGGGGTGTTGGGGGGTTTGGGGTGAGGCAGGGTTTGGGGGGTTTGGGGTGTTGGGCTGTTGGGGGTTTTGGGGTGTTGGGGGGTTTGGGGTGTTGGGGGATTTGGGGTGTTGGGGTGTTGCGGGGTTTGGGGTTTTGGGGGGTTTGGGGTGTTGGGATGTTAGGGGGTTTGGGGTGTTGGGTGGTTTGGGCTGTTGGGTGGTTTGGGGTGTTGGGTGGTTTGGGGTGTTGGGTGGTTTGGGATGATGCGTGGTTTGGGGTGTTGGGTGGTTTGGGATGATGCGTGGTTTGGGGTGTTGTGGGGTTTGGGGTTTTGGGGGGTTTGGGGTGTTGGGATGTTAGGGGGTTTGGGGTGTTGGGTGGTTTGGGCTGTTGGGTGGTTTGGGGTGTTGGGTGGTTTGGGGTGTTGGGTGGTTTGGGATGATGCGTGGTTTGGGGTGTTGGGTGGTTTGGGATGATGCGTGGTTTGGGGTGTTGTGGGGTTTGGGGTGTTGAGTGGTTTGGGATGATGCGGGGTTTGGGGTGTTGGGTGGTTTGGGATGATGCGGGGTTTGGGGTGTTGGGTGGATTGGGGTGTTGGGGGGTTTGGGGTGATGCGGGGTTTGGGGTGTTGGGTGGTTTGGGGTGTTGGGGGGTTTGGGGTGTTGGGGGGTTTGGGGTGTTGGAGTGTTAGGGGGTTTGGGGAGTTGGGGGGTTTGGGGTATTGGGCTGTTGGGGGGTTTGGGGATTTGGGGGCTTTGGGGTGTGGGGTGTTGGGATGTTGGGGGGTTTGGGGTGTTGGGTGATTTGGGGTGTTGGGGAGTTTGGAGTGTTGCGGGGTTTGGGGTGTTGGGGGGTTTGGGGTGTTGGGGGGTTTGGGGTGTTGCGGGGTTTGGGGTGTTGGGATGTTGGGGGGTTTGGGGTGTTGGGTGATTTGGGGTGTTGGGATGTTGGGGGGTTTGGGGTGTTGGGGGGTTTGGAGTGTTGCGGGGTTTGGGGTGTTGGGATGTTGGGGGGTTTGGGGTGTTGGGATGTTGGGGGGTTTGGGGTGTTGCGGGGTTTGGGGTGTTGGGGGGTTTGGGGCGTTGGGTGATTTGGGGTGTTGGGGGGTTTGGAGTGTTGCGGGGTTTGGGGTGTTGGGGGGTTTGGGGTGTTGCGGGGTTTGGGGTGTTGGGGGGTTTGGGGTGTTGCGGGGTTTGGGGTGTTGGGTGATTTGGGGTGTTGGGGGGTTTGGAGTGTTGCGGGGTTTGGGGTGTTGGGGGGTTTGGGGTGTTGGGATGTTGGGGGTTTTGGTGATTTGGGGTGTTGGCGGCTTTAGGGTGTTGGGTTTGGGTGTTGGATCTTTTGGGTTGTTGGCGGGTTTGGGGGGGTTTAGGCTGTTGGGATGTTGGGGGGTTTGGGGGTGTTGGGGGTTTGTTTTTTTGGGGGGGTTGGGTGTTGGGGGGTTTGGGTTGTTGGGGGGTTTGTGGGGTTCGGGCTGTTGGGATGTTGGGGGGTTTGGGATTTTGTGGGGTTTGGGGGTGTTGGGGGTTTGGGGTGTTGTGGGGTTTGGGCTGTTGGGATGTTGGGGGGTTTGGGGGTGTTGGGGGTTTGGGATGTTGGGGGGTTTGGGGTGTTGGGGGGTTTGGGATGTTGGGGGGTTTGGGGTGTTGCGGGGTTTGGGATGTTGCGGGGTTTGGGATGTTGGGGGATTTGTGAGTTGGGGGGTTTGGGGTGTTGGGGGGTTTGGGATGTTGGGGGATTTGGGAGTTGGGGGGTTTGGGGTGTTGGGGGGTTTGGGCTGTTGGGATGTTGGGGGGTTTGGGGGTGTTGGGGGTTTGGGATGTTGGGGGGTTTGGGGTGTTGGGGGTGTTGGGGGGGTTGGGGAGTTGGGGGTTTGGGGGGTTTGGGCTGTTGGGATGTTGGGGGGTTTGGGGGTGTTGGGGGTTTGGGGTGTTGGGAGTTAGGGGGTTTGTGGAGTTGGGGGGTTTGGGGTGTTGGGGGGTTTGGGATGTTGGGGGGTTAGGGGTGTTGGGGGGGTTTGGGGTGTTGGGGGGTTAGGGGTGTTGGGGGGTTTGGGGTGTTGCGGGGTTTGGGGTGTTGGGGGGGTTTGGGGTGTTGGGAGTTAGGGGGTTTGGGGAGTTGGGGGGTTTGGGGTGTTGGGGGGTTTGGGGTGTTGGGGGGTTTGGGATGTTGGGATGTTGGGGGGTTTGGGGTGTTGGGGGTGTTGGGGGGGTTGGGGAGTTGGGGGTTTGTGGGGTTTGGGCTGTTGGGATGTTGGGGGGTTTGGGGTGTTGGGGGTGTTGGGGGGGTTGGGGAGTTGGGGGTTTGGGGGGTTTGGGCTGTTGGGATGTTGGGGGGTTTGGGGGTGTTGGGGGTTTGGGATGTTGGGGGGTTTGGGGTGTTGCGGGGTTTGGGGTGTTGGGGGGTTTGGGTGTTGGAGGTTTGGGGGGTTTGGGGTTGTTGAGGGTTTGGGTTGTTGGGGGTTTTGGGTTTGGGGGGTTTTGGTTGTTGGGAAGTTGGGGGCTTGGGGTGTTGGGGGGTTCGGGGGTGTTGGGGGTTTGGGGGGTTTGGGGGGTTTGGCGTGTTGGAGGGTTTGGTGTTTTGGTGGGTTTGGGGTCTTTGGGGTGTTGTGGGGTTTGGGGTGTTGGGCTGTTGGGGGGTTTGGGGGTTGCGATGTTGGGGGGTTTGGGGGTTTGGGGTGTTGGGATGTTGGGGGGTTTGGGGTGATGTGGGATTTGGGGGGTTTGGGGTTTGGGCTGTTTGCGGGTTTGGGGTGTTGGGGTTTTTTGGGGTTTTGGGGTTTTTTGGGGTGTTGGAGGGTTTGGGGTGTTGGGGTTTTTTGGGGTTTTGGGGTTTTTTGGGGTGTTGGAGGGTTTGGGGTGTTGGGGGGTTTGGGGTGTTGGGGGGGTTGGGGTTTTGGGCGGGTTTGGGGTGTTGGGGTGTTGGTGTGTTTGGGGGGTTTGGGTGTTGGGGGGGTTTGGGGTGTTGGTGTGTTGGGGGGGTTTGGGGTGTTGGGGTGTTGGTGTGTTGTGGGGTTTTGGGTGTTGGGGTGTTGGGGTGTTGGGATGTTGGGGGTTTGGGGGTGTTGGGTTGTTGGGGGTCTTGGGTGGTTTGGGGTGTTGGGGGTTTGGGGTGTTGGGCCGATGGGGGGTGTTGCGGTGTTGGGAGGCTTGGGGTGTTGGGGGTGTTGGGGTATTGTGGGGGTTTGGGGTGTTGGGGGTTTGGGGTATTGGGGTGTTGGGGTGTTGGGCTGTTGGGGGGTTTGGGGTGTTGGGGTGTTTGGGGTGTTGGGGGGGGTTGAGTTGTTGGGGTGTTGGGTTGTTGGGGGTGTTGGGGGGTTTGGGGTGTTGGGCTGTTGGGGTGTTGGGGAGCTTGAGTTGTTGGGGGGTTTGAGGTGTTGGGGGTGTTGTGGGGGTTTGGGGTGTTGGGGTGTTGGGGGGTTTGGGTTGTGTGGTTTGGGGTGTTGGGGGGTTTGGGTTGTTGGGGGGTTTGGGGTGTTGGGTTGTTTGGGGGTGTTGGGGGGGTTGGAGTATTGGGGGGTTTGGGTTGTTGGGGGGTTTGGGCTGTTGGGATGTTGGGGGGTGTGAGGTGTTGGGGGGTTTGGGGGTGTTGGGGATTTGGGGGTCTGAGGTGTTGTGTGGTTTGGGGTGTTGGGGCGTTTGGGGTGTTGGGGAGTTTGGGGTGTTGGGGGGTTTGGGGTGTTGGGGGGTTTTGGGTGTTGGGGATGTTGGGGGGTTTGGGATGTTGGGGGGTTTGGGGTGTTGTGACGTTTGGGATGTTTGGGGGTGTTGGGGTGTTGGGGAGTTTGGGGTGTTGGGGGGTTTGGGGTGTTGGGGTGTTGCGGGGTTTGGGATGTTGGGGGTGTTGGGTTTTGGGGGGTTTGGGGTGTTGGGGGGTTTGGGGTGTTGGGGGATTTGGGGTGTTGGAGGGTTTGGGGTGTTGGGGATTTGGGGTGTTGGAGGGTTTGGGGTGTTGGGGATTTGGGGTGAGGCGGGGTTTGGGGTGTTGGGGGGTTTGGGGTGTTGGGGGTTTAGGGTGTTGGGATGTTCGGGGGTTTGGGGTATTGGGTGGTTTGGGGTGTTGGGGGGTTTGGGGTGAGGCGGGGATTGGGGGGTTTGGGTTGTTGGGCTGTTGGGGGTTTTGGGGTGTTGGGGGGTTTGGGGTGTTGGGGGATTTGGGGTGTTGGGGTGTTGCGGGGTTTGGGGTTTTGGGGGGTTTGGGGTGTTGGGATGTTAGGGGGTTTGGGGTGTTGGGTGGTTTGGGCTGTTGGGTGGTTTGGGGTGTTGGGTGGTTTGGGGTGTTGGGTGGTTTGGGATGATGCGTGGTTTGGGGTGTTGGGTGGTTTGGGATGATGCGTGGTTTGGGGTGTTGTGGGGTTTGGGGTTTTGGGGGGTTTGGGGTGTTGGGATGTTAGGGGGTTTGGGGTGTTGGGTGGTTTGGGCTGTTGGGTGGTTTGGGGTGTTGGGTGGTTTGGGGTGTTGGGTGGTTTGGGATGATGCGTGATTTGGGGTGTTGGGTGGTTTGGGATGATGCGTGGTTTGGGGTGTTGTGGGGTTTGGGGTGTTGAGTGGTTTGGGATGATGCGGGGTTTGGGGTGTTGGGTGGTTTGGGATGATGCGGGGTTTGGGGTGTTGGGTGGATTGGGGTGTTGGGGGGTTTGGGGTGATGCGGGGTTTGGGGTGTTGGGTGGTTTGGGGTGTTGGGGGGTTTGGGGTGTTGGGGGTGTTGGAGTGTTAGGGGGTTTGGGGAGTTGGGGGGTTTGGGGTATTGGGCTGTTGGGGGGTTTGGGGATTTGGGGGCTTTGGGGTGTGGGGTGTTGGGATGTTGGGGGGTTTGGGGTGTTGGGTGATTTGGGGTGTTGGGGAGTTTGGAGTGTTGCGGGGTTTGGGGTGTTGGGGGGTTTGGGGTGTTGGGGGGTTTGGGGTGTTGCGGGGTTTGGGGTGTTGGGATGTTGGGGGGTTTGGGGTGTTGGGTGATTTGGGTTGTTGGGATGTTGGGGGGTTTGGGGTGTTGGGGGGTTTGGAGTGTTGCGGGGTTTGGGATGTTGGGATGTTGGGGGGTTTGGGGTGTTGGGATGTTGGGGGGTTTGGGGTGTTGCGGGGTTTGGGGTGTTGGGGGGTTTGGGGTGTTGGGTGATTTGGGGTGTTGGGGGGTTTGGAGTGTTGCGGGGTTTGGGGTGTTGGGGGGTTTGGGGTGTTGCGGGGTTTGGGGTGTTGGGGGGTTTGGGGTGTTGCGGGGTTTGGGGTGTTGGGTGATTTGGGGTGTTGGGGGGTTTGGAGTGTTGCGGGGTTTGGGGTGTTGGGGGGTTTGGGGTGTTGGGATGTTGGGGGGTTTGGTGATTTGGGGTGTTGGCGGCTTTAGGGTGTTGGGTTTGGGTGTTGGATGGTTTGGGTTGTTGGCGGGTTTGGGGGGGTTTAGGCTGTTGGGATGTTGGGGGGTTGGGGGTGTTGGGGGTTTGTTTTTTTTGGGGGGGTTGGGTGTTGGGGGGTTTGGGTTGTTGGGGGGTTTGTGGGGTTCGGGCTGTTGGGATGTTGGGGGTTTGGGATGTTGTGGGGTTTGGGGGTGTTGGGGGTTTGGGGTGTTGTGGGGTTTGGGCTGTTGGGATGTTGGGGGGTTTGGGGGTGTTGGGGGTTTGGGATGTTGGGGGGTTTGGGGTGTTGGGGGGTTTGGGATGTTGCGGGGTTTGGGATGTTGGGGGATTTGTGAGTTGGGGGGTTTGGGGTGTTGGGTGATTTGGGGTGTTGGGATGTTAGGGGGTTTGGGGTGTTGGGCTGTTGGGGGGTTTGGGTTGTTGGGGGGTTTGTGCGGTTCGGGCTGTTGGGATGTTGGGGGGTTTGGGATGTTGTGGGGTTTGGGGGTGTTGGGGGTTTGGGGTGTTGTGGGGTTTGGGCTGTTGGGATGTTGGGGGGTTTGGGGGTGTTGGGGGTTTGGGATGTTGGGGGGTTTGGGGTGTTGGGGGGTTTGGGATGTTGGGGGGTTTGGGGTGTTGCGGGGTTTGGGATGTTGCGGGGTTTGGGATGTTGGGGGATTTGTGAGTTGGGGGGTTTGGGGTGTTGGGTGATTTGGGGTGTTGGGATGTTAGGGGGTTTGGGGTGTTGGGCTGTTGGGGGGTTTGGGGTGTTGGGGGGGTTGGGGAGTTGGGGGTGTTGGGGGGTTGGGGGTGTTGGGATGTTAGGGGGTTTGGGGTGTTGGGCTGTTGGGGTGTTTGGGGTGTTGGGGGGGTTGGGGAGTTGGGGGTGTTGGGGGGTTGGGGGTGTTGGGATGTTAGGGGGTTTGGGGTGTTGGGAGGTTTGGGGGGTTTGAGGTGTTGGGGGGGTTTGGGGTGTTGTTTTTTTTTGGGGGGGGTTGGGTGTTGGGGGGTTTGGGTTGTTGGGGGGTTTGTGGGGTTTGGGATGTTGGGATGTTGGGGGGTTTGGGATGTTGTGGGGTTTGGGGGTGTTGGGGGTTTGGGGTGTTGTGGTGTTTGGGCTGTTGGGATGTTGGGGGGTTTGGGGGTGTTTGGGGTTTGGGTTGTTGGGGGTTTGGGGGGTTTGGGCTGTTGGGATGTTGGGGGGTTTGGGATGTTGGGGGGTTTGGGGTGTTGGGGGGTTTGGGATGTTGGGATGTTGGGGGGTTTGGGGTGTTGGGGGTGTTGGGGGGGTTGGGGAGTTGGGCTGTTGGGGGGTTTGGGGTGTTGGGGGTGTTGGGGGGGTTGGGGAGTTGGGGGTTTGGGGGGTTTGGGCTGTTGGGATGTTGGGGGTTTGGGGGTGTTGGGGGTTTGGGATGTTGGGGGGTTTGGGGTGTTGGGGGTGTTGGGGGGGTTGGGGAGTTGGGGGTTTGGGGGGTTTGGGCTGTTGGGATGTTGGGGGGTTTGGGGGTGTTGGGGGTTTGGGGTGTTGGGAGTTAGGGGGTTTGGGGAGTTGGGGGGTTTGGGGTGTTGGGGGGTTTGGGATGTTGGGGGGTTAGGGGTGTTGGGGGGGTTTGGGGTGTTGGGGGGTTAGGGGTGTTGGGGGGTTTGGGGTGTTGCGGGGTTTGGGGTGTTGGGGGGGTTTGGGGTGTTGGGAGTTAGGGGGTTTGGGGAGTTGGGGGGTTTGGGGTGTTGGGGGGATTGGGGTGTTGGGGGGTTTGGGATGTTGGGATGTTGGGGGGTTTGGGGTGTTGGGGGTGTTGGGGGTGTTGGGGAGTTGGGGGTTTGGGGGGTTTGGGCTGTTGGGATGTTGGGGGGTTTGGGGTGTTGGGGGTGTTGGGGGGGTTGGGGAGTTGGGGGTTTGGGGGGTTTGGGCTGTTGGGATGTTGGGGGGTTTGGGGGTGTTGGGGGTTTGGGATGTTGGGGGGTTTGGGGTGTTGCGGGGTTTGGGGTGTTGGGGGGTTTGGGTGTTGGAGGTTTGGGGGGTTTGGGGTTGTTGAGGGTTTGGGTTGTTGGGGGTTTTGGGTTTGGGGGGTTTTGGTTGTTGGGAAGTTGGGGGCTTGGGGTGTTGGGGGGTTCGGGGGTGTTGGGGGTTTGGGGGGTTTGGGGGGTTTGGCGTGTTGGAGGGTTTGGTGTTTTGGTGGGTTTGGGGTCTTTGGGGTGTTGTGGGGTTTGGGGTGTTGGGCTGTTGGGGGGTTTGGGGGTTGCGATGTTGGGGGGTTTGGGGGTTTGGGGTGTTGGGGGGTTTGGGGTGATGTGGGATTTGGGGGGTTTGGGGTTTGGGCTGTTTGCGGGTTTGGGGTGTTGGGGTTTTTTGGGGTTTTGGGGTTTTTTGGGGTGTTGGAGGGTTTGGGGTGTTGGGGTTTTTTGGGGTTTTGGTTTTTTTTGGGGTGTTGGAGGGTTTGGGGTGTTGGGGGGTTTGGGGTGTTGGGGGGGTTGGGGTTTTGGGCGGGTTTGGGGTGTTGGGGTGTTGGTGTGTTTGGGGGGTTTGGGTGTTGGGGTGTTGGGGTGTTGGGATGTTGGGGGTTTGGGGGTGTTGGGTTGTTGGGGGTCTTGGGTGGTTTGGGGTGTTGGGGGTTTGGGGTGTTGGGCCGATGGGGGGTGTTGCGGTGTTGGGAGGCTTGGGGTGTTGGGGGTGTTGGGGTATTGTGGGGGTTTGGGGTGTTGGGGGTTTGGGGTATTGGGGTGTTGGGGTGTTGGGCTGTTGGGGGGTTTGGGGTGTTTGGGGTGTTGGGGGGGGTTGAGTTGTTGGGGTGTTGGGTTGTTGGGGGTGTTGGGGGGTTTGGGGTGTTGGGCTGTTGGGGTGTTGGGGAGCTTGAGTTGTTGGGGGGTTTGAGGTGTTGGGGGTGTTGGGGGGGTTTGGGGTGTTGGGGTGTTGGGGGGTTTGGGTTGTGTGGTTTGGGGTGTTGGGGGTTTGGGTTGTTGGGGGGTTTGGGGTGTTGGGTTGTTTGGGGGTGTTGGGAGGGTTGGAGTATTGGGGGGTTTGGGTTGTTGGGGGGTTTGGGCTGTTGGGATGTTGGGGGGTGTGAGGTGTTGGGGGGTTTGGGGGTATTGGGGATTTGGGGGTCTGAGGTGTTGTGTGGTTTGGGGTGTTGGGGCGTTTGGGGTGTTGGGAGGTTTGGGGGGTGTGAGGTGTTGGGGGGTTTGGGGGGGTGTGGGTTTGTGGGATTTGGGGTGTTGAGGGCTTTGGGGGGTTTTGGGTGTTGGGGATGTTGGGGGGTTTGGGATGTTGGGGGGTTTGGGGTGTTGTGACGTTTGGGGTGTTTGGGGGTGTTGGGGTGTTGGGGTGTTGGGGAGTTTGGGGTGTTGGGGGGTTTGGGGTGTTGGGGTGTTGTGGGGTTTGGGATGTTGGGGGTGTTGGGTTTTGGGGGGTTTGGGGTGTTGGGGGGTTTGGGGTGTTGGGGGATGTGGGGTGTTGGAGGGTTTGGGGTGTTGGGGATTTGGGGTGTTGGAGGGTTTGGGGTGTTGGGGATTTGGGGTGAGGCGGGGTTTGGGGTGTTGGGGGGTTTGGGGTGTTGGGGGTTTAGGGTGTTGGGATGTTCGGGGGTTTGGGGTGTTGGGGGGTTTGGGGTGAGGCGGGGTTTGGGGGGTTTGGGGTGTTGGGCTGTTGGGGGTTTTGGGGCGTTGGGGGGTTTGGGGTGTTGGGGGATTTGGGGTGTTGGGGTGTTGCGGGGTTTGGGGTTTTGGGGGGTTTGGGGTGTTGGGATGTTAGGGGGTTTGGGGTGTTGGGTGGTTTGGGCTGTTGGGTGGTTTGGGGTGTTGGGTGGTTTGGGGTGTTGGGTGGTTTGGGATGATGCGTGGTTTGGGGTGTTGGGTGGTTTGGGATGATGCGTGGTTTGGGGTGTTGTGGGGTTTGGGGTTTTGGGGGGTTTGGGGTGTTGGGATGTTAGGGGGTTTGGGGTGTTGGGTGGTTTGGGCTGTTGGGTGGTTTGGGGTGTTGGGTGGTTTGGGGTGTTGGGTGGTTTGGGATGATGCGTGATTTGGGGTGTTGGGTGGTTTGGGATGATGCGTGGTTTGGGGTGTTGTGGGGTTTGGGGTGTTGAGTGGTTTGGGATGATGCGGGGTTTGGGGTGTTGGGTGGTTTGGGATGATGCGGGGTTTGGGGTGTTGGGTGGATTGGGGTGTTGGGGGGTTTGGGGTGATGCGGGGTTTGGGGTGTTGGGTGGTTTGGGGTGTTGGGGGGTTTGGGGTGTTGGGGGGTTTGGGGTGTTGGGGGGTTTGGGGTGTTGGGGTGTTGGGGGGTTTGGGGTGTTGGAGTGTTAGGGGGTTTGGGGAGTTGGGGGGTTTGGGGTATTGGGCTGTTGGGGGGTTTGGGGATTTGGGGGCTTTGGGGTGTGGGGTGTTGGGATGTTGGGGGGTTTGGGGTGTTGGGTGATTTGGGGTGTTGGGGAGTTTGGAGTGTTGCGGGGTTTGGGGTGTTGGGGGGTTTGGGGTGTTGGGGGGTTTGGGGTGTTGCGGGGTTTGGGGTGTTGGGATGTTGGGGGGTTTGGGGTGTTGGGTGATTTGGGTTGTTGGGATGTTGGGGGGTTTGGGGTGTTGGGGGGTTTGGAGTGTTGCGGGGTTTGGGGTGTTGGGATGTTGGGGGGTTTGGGGTGTTGGGATGTTGTAGGGTTTGGGGTGTTGCGGGGTTTGGGGTGTTGGGTGATTTGGGGTGTTGGGGGGTTTGGAGTGTTGCGGGGTTTGGGGTGTTGGGGGGTTTGGGGTGTTGCGGGGTTTGGGGTGTTGGGGGGTTTGGGGTGTTGCGGGGTTTGGGGTGTTGGGTGATTTGGGGTGTTGGGGGGTTTGGAGTGTTGCGGGGTTTGGGGTGTTGGGGGGTTTGGGGTGTTGGGATGTTGGGGGGTTTGGTGATTTGGGGTGTTGGCGGCTTTAGGGTGTTGGGTTTGGGTGTTGGATGGTTTGGGTTGTTGGCGGGTTTGGGGGGGTTTAGGCTGTTGGGATGTTGGGGGGTTTGGGGGTGTTGGGGGTTTGTTTTTTTTGGGGGGGTTGGGTGTTGGGGGGTTTGGGTTGTTGGGGGGTTTGTGGGGTTCGGGCTGTTGGGATGTTGGGGGGTTTGGGATGTTGTGGGGTTTGGGGGTGTTGGGGGTTTGGGGTGTTGTGGGGTTTGGGCTGTTGGGATGTTGGGGGGTTTGGGGGTGTTGGGGGTTTGGGATGTTGGGGGGTTTGGGGTGTTGCGGGGTTTGGGATGTTGCGGGGTTTGGGATGTTGGGGGATTTGTGAGTTGGGGGGTTTGGGGTGTTGGGTGATTTGGGGTGTTGGGATGTTAGGGGGTTTGGGGTGTTGGGCTGTTGGGGGGTTTGGGGTGTTGGGGGGGTTGGGGAGTTGGGGGTGTTGGGGGGTTGGGGGTGTTGGGATGTTAGGGGGTTTGGGGTGTTGGGCTGTTGGGGGGTTTGGGGTGTTGGGGGGGTTGGGGGTGTTGGGGGGTTGGGGGTGTTGGGATGTTAGGGGTTTGGGGTGTTGGGAGGTTTCGGGGGTTTGAGGTGTTGGGGGGGTTTGGGGTGTTGGTTTTTTTTGGGGGGGGTTGGGTGTTGGGGGGTTTGGGTTGTTGGGGGGTTTGTGGGGTTTGGGATGTTGGGATGTTGGGGGGTTTGGGATGTTGTGGGGTTTGGGGGTGTTGGGGGTTTGGGGTGTTGTGGTGTTTGGGCTGTTGGGATGTTGGGGGGTTTGGGGGTGTTTGGGGTTTGGGTTGTTGGGGGTTTGGGGGGTTTGGGCTGTTGGGATGTTGGGGGGTTTGGGATGTTGGGGGGTTTGGGGTGTTGGGGGGTTTGGGATGTTGGGATGTTGGGGGGTTTGGGGTGTTGGGGGTGTTGGGGGGGTTGGGGAGTTGGGCTGTTGGGGGGTTTGGGGTGTTGGGGGTGTTGGGGGGGTTGGGGAGTTGGGGGTTTGGGGGGTTTGGGCTGTTGGGATGTTGGGGGTTTGGGGGTGTTGGGGGTTTGGGATGTTGGGGGGTTTGGGGTGTTGGGGGTGTTGGGGGGGTTGGGGAGTTGGGGGTTTGGGGGGTTTGGGCTGTTGGGATGTTGGGGGGTTTGGGGGTGTTGGGGGTTTGGGGTGTTGGGAGTTAGGGGGTTTGGGGAGTTGGGGGGTTTGGGGTGTTGGGGGGTTTGGGATGTTGGGGGGTTAGGGGTGTTGGGGGGTTTGGGGTGTTGGGGGGTTAGGGGTGTTGGGGGGTTTGGGGTGTGCGGGGTTTGGGGTGTTGGGGGGGTTTGGGGTGTTGGGAGTTAGGGGGTTTGGGGAGTTGGGGGGTTTGGGGTGTTGGGGGGTTTGGGGTGTTGGGGGGTTTGGGATGTTGGGATGTTGGGGGGTTTGGGGTGTTGGGGGTGTTGGGGGGGTTGGGGAGTTGGGGGTTTGGGGGGGTTTGGGCTGTTGGGATGTTGGGGGGTTTGGGGTGTTGGGGGTGTGGGGGGGTGGGGAGTTGGGGGTTTGGGGGGTTTGGGCTGTTGGGATGTTGGGGGGTTTGGGGGTGTTGGGGGTTTGGGATGTTGGGGGGTTGGGGTGTTGGGGGTGTTGGGGGGGTTGGGGAGTTGGGGGTTTGGGGGGTTTGGGCTGTTGGGATGTTGGGGGGTTTGGGGGTGTTGGGGGTTTGAGATGTTGGGGGGTTTGGGGTGTTGCGGGGTTTGGGGTGTTGGGGGGTGGGTGTGGGGTGGGGGGTGGGGGTGTTGAGGGTTTGGGTTGTTGGGGTTTTGGGTTTGGGGGGTTTTGGTTGTTGGGAAGTTGGGGGCTTGGGGTGTTGGGGGGTTCGGGGGTGTTGGGGGTTTGGGGGGTTTGGGGGGTTTGCGTGTTGGAGGGTTTGGTGTTTTGGTGGGTTTGGGGTCTTTGGGGTGTTGTGGGGTTTGGGGTGTTGGGCTGTTGGGGGGTTTGGGGGTTGCGATGTTGGGGGGTTTGGGGGTTTGGGGTGTTGGGATGTTGGGGGGTTTGGGGTGATGTGGGATTTGGGGGGTTTGGGGTTTGGGCTGTTTGCGGGTTTGGGGTGTTGGGGTTTTTTGGGGTTTTGGTTTTTTTTGGGGTGTTGGAGGGTTTGGGGTGTTGGGGTTTTTTGGGGTTTTGGGGTTTTTTGGGGTGTTGGAGGGTTTGGGGTGTTGGGGGGTTTGGGGTTGGGGGGTTGGGATTTGGGGGTTTAGGGTGTTGGGGTTTGGGGTGTTGGGGGGTTTGGGGTGTTGGGGGGTTTGGGGTGTTGGGGGTTTTGGGGTGTTGGGGGTTTTGGGGTGTTGGAGGGGTTTGGGGGGTTTGGGATGTTGGGGGGTTTGGGGTTTGTGGGGTTTGTGGGGGTTTGGGGAGATGGTGGTGTTGGGGGGTTTGGGGGTTTGGGGGTGTTGGGGTTTTGGGGTGTTGGGGGGTTTGGGGATTTTGGGGTGTTGGGGGCTTGGGGTTTGTGGGGTTTGGGGGTGTTTGGGGTGATGGAGGTTTGGGGTGTTGGGGGGTTTGGGGAGTTGGGGGGTTTGGGGAGGTTTTGGGGGTTTGGGGTGTTGGGGGTTTTGGGGTGTTGGGGGGGTTGGGGTTTGGGTTTTTGGGGGGGGGGTTGGGGTTTGGGGAGTTGGGGGGGTTTGGGGTGTTGGGGGATTTTGGGGTTTGGGGTTTGTGTGGTTTGAGGTGTTGGGGGTTGGGGTGTTGGGGTTGGGGGGATTGGGGAGTTGGGGGGTTTGGGTGTTTGGGGTTTGTGGGTTTGGGCTGTTGGGGGTTTGGGGGGTTTGGGGTTTTGGGGTATTGGAGGGTTTGGGGTGTTGGGGTGTTTGGGGTGTTGGAGGGTTTGGGGTGTTGGGGGGTTTGGACTGTTAGGGGGTTTGGGCTGTTGGGGGGTTTGGGCTGTTGGGGGGTTTGGGGTGTGGGGCTGTTGGGGGGTTTGGGGTGTTGGGGGGTTTGGGCTGGTAGGGGGTTTGGGGAGTTGGGGTGTTGGAGTGTTTGGGGGTTTGGGGTGTTTGGGGGGTTGAGGTTTTGGGGTGTTGGGGGTATTTGGGGTGTTGGGGGATTTGGGTGTTGGGGATATTTGGGGTGTTGGGGGTATTTGGGGTGTTGGGGAATTTGGGTGTTGTGGGGGTTGTGGGTGTTGGGGGGTTTGGGGTGTTGGGGGTTTGGGTTGTTGGGGGGTTTGGGGTGTTGGGGGGTTGGGGGTTTGGGGTGTTGGGGGTATTTGGGGTGTTGGGGTGTTGGGGGTTTGGGTGTTGGAGGTTTGGGGGTTTGGGTTGTTGGGGGTTTTGGGTTTGGGGGGGTTTGGTTGTTGGGAAGTTGGGGGCTTGGGGTGTTGGGGGTTCGGGGTTGTTGGGGGTTTGGGGGGTTTGGCGTGTTGGAGGGTTTGGTGTTTGGTGGGTTTGGGGTCTTTGGGGTGTTGTGGGGTTTGGGGTGTTGGGCTGTTGGGCTGTTGGGGGGTTTGGGGGTTGGGATGTTTGGATGGGTGGGGTTGGGGTGATGTGGGATTTGGGGGGGTTGGGGTTTGGGCTGTTTGCGGGTTTGGGGTGTTGAGGGGGTTTGGGGTGTTGGAGGTTTGGGGTGTTGATGGGTGTTTGGGGGTTGCGGTGTTGGGGGGTTTGGGATGTTGGGGGTTTGTTGTGTTGGGGGTTTGGGGTGTTGGAGGTTTGGGGGTTTGCGGTGTTTGGGGGGTTTGGGATGTTGGGGTGTTGTGGGGTTTTGGGAGGTTTGGGGTGTTTGGGGTGTTCGGGTGGTTTGGGGGTTTGGGGTGTTGGGGGATTTGGGGGTTTGGGGTGTGGCGGGGTTTGGGGTATTGGGTGGGTTGGGGTATTGGGATGTTGTGGGGTGGGGTGTTGGGGGTTTGTGGTGTTGGGAGGTTTGGGGTGTTGGGATGTTGGGGGGTTTGTGGATTTGGGGTGTTGGGTGATTTTGGGGGTTTGGGGGTTTGGGGTGTTGTGGGGTTTGGGGTGTTGGGGGGTTTGGGTGTTGGGGGTTTGGGGTGTTGGGGGGTTTGGGATGTTGGGGTGTTGGGGGGTTTGGGTTTTGGGAGGTTTGGGGTGTTTGAGGTGTTTTGGGGGTTTGGGGTGTTGGGGGATTTGGGGGGTTTGGGGTGTTGGCGGGTTTTGAGGTATTGGGGGTTTGGGGTATTGGGTGGGTTGGGGTATTGGGGGTTTGTGGTGTTGGGAGGTTTGGGATGTTGGGGGGTTTGTGGATTTGGGGTGTTGGGTGATTTTGGGGGTTTGGGGGTTTGGGGTGTTGGGGGTTTTGGGTGTTGGGGTTTGGGATGTTGGGGGGTTTGGGATGTTGGGGGTTTGTTGTGTTGGGGGTTTGGGGTGTTTGGGGTGTTTGGGATGTTGGGGTGTTGGGGGTTTTGGGGGGTTTGGGGTGTTCGGGGATTTGGGATGTTGGAGGGTTTGGGGTGTTGGAGGTTTGGGGTTTGGGGGTTTGGGGGGTTTGGGGTTTTGGGGTGTTGGGGGGGTTTGGGGGTGTTGGGGTGTTGGGGGGTTTGGGGTTTGTGGGGTTTGGGGTATTTGGGGTGATGGTGGTTTGGGGGGTTTGGGGAGTTGGGGGTGTTTGGGGGTTTGGGGGTCTCGTGTGTTGGGGGGTTTGGAGTTTTGGGGTTTTGGGGTGTTGGGGGGGTTTGGGGTTTTTGGGGTGTTGGGGGTTTGGGGTTTGTGGGGTTTGGGGTGTTTGGGGTGATGGAGGTTTGGGGTGTTGGTGGGTTTGGGGAGTTGGGGGGTTTGGAGGTTTTGGGTGTTGGGGGGTTTGGGTTTTGGGGTTTGGGGGGTGGGTTGGGGGTTTTGGGGTGTTGGGGGTTTGGGGTGATGTGGGATTTGGGGGGTTGGGGTTTGGGCTGTTTGCGGGTTTGGGGTGTTTGGGTTTTTTGGGGTGTTGGGGGGTGTTGGGGTGTTTGGGGTGTTTGGGGTGTTTTTGGTTTGGGGTGTTGTGGGGTTTGGGGGTTGGGGGGTTTGGGGTGTTGATGGGTGTTTGGGGGTTGCGGTGTTGGGGGGTTTGGGATGTTGGGGGTTTGTTGTGTTGGGGGTTTGGGGTGTTGGAGGTTTGGGGTTTGCGGTGTTTGGGGGGTTTGGGATGTTGGGGTGTTGTGGGTTTTGGGAGGTTTGGGGAATTTGGGTGTTGTGGGGGTTGTGGGTGTTGGGGGGTTTGGGGTGTTGGGGGTTTGGGTTGTTGGGGGGTTTGGGGTGTTGGGGGGTTGGGGGTTTGGGGTGTTGGGGTATTTGGGGTGTTGGGGTGTTGGGGGTTTTGGGTTTGGGGGGTTTTGGTTGTTGGGAAGTTGGGGGCTTGGGGTGTTGGGGGTTCGGGGTTGTTGGGGGTTTGGGGGGTTTGGCGTGTTGGAGGGTTTGGTGTTTTGGTGGGTTTGGGGTCTTTGGGGTGTTGTGGGGTTTGGGGTGTTGGGCTGTTGGGCTGTTGGGGGGTTTGGGGGTTGGGATGTTTGGATGTTGGGGGGTTTGGGGTGATGTGGGATTTGGGGGGTTGGGGTTTGGGCTGTTTGCGGGTTTGGGGTGTTGGGGGGGTTTGGGGTGTTGGAGGTTTGGGGTGTTGATGGGTGTTTGGGGGTTGCGGTGTTGGGGGGTTTGGGATGTTGGGGGTTTGTTGTGTTGGGGGTTTGGGGTGTTGGAGGTTTGGGTTTGCGGTGTTTGGGGGGTTTGGGATGTTGGGGTGTTGTGGGTTTTGGGAGGTTTGGGGTGTTTGGGGTGTTCGGGTGGTTTGGGGGTTTGGGGTGTTGGGGGATTTGGGGGGTTTGGGGTGTTGGCGGGGTTTGGGGTATTGGGTGGGTTGGGGTATTGGGATGTTGTGGGGTGGGGTGTTGGGGGTTTGTGGTGTTGGGAGGTTTGGGGTGTTGGGATGTTGGGGGGTTTGTGGATTTGGGGTGTTGGGTGATTTTGGGGGTTTGGGGGTTTGGGGTGTTGTGGGGTTTGGGGTGTTGGGGGGTTTGGGTGTTGGGGGTTTGGGGTGTTGGGGGGTTTGGGATGTTGGGGTGTTGGGGGGTTTGGGTTTTGGGAGGTTTGGGGTGTTTGAGGTGTTTTGGGGGTTTGGGGTGTTGGGGGATTTGGGGGGTTTGGGGTGTTGGCGGGTTTTGAGGTATTGGGGGTTTGGGGTATTGGGTGGGTTGGGGTATTGGCGGTTTGTGGTGTTGGGAGGTTTGGGATGTTGGGGGGTTTGTGGATTTGGGGTGTTGGGTGATTTTGGGGGTTTGGGGGTTTGGGGTGTTGGGGGTTTTGGGTGTTGGGGTTTGGGATGTTGGGGGGTTTGGGATGTTGGGGGTTTGTTGTGTTGGGGGTTTGGGGTGTTTGGGGTGTTTGGGATGTTGGGGTGTTGGGGGTTTTGGGGGGTTTGGGGTGTTCGGGGATTTGGGATGTTGGAGGGTTTGGGGTGTTGGAGGTTTGGGGTTTTGGGGTTTGGGGGGTTTGGGGTTTTGGGGTGTTGGGGGGGTTTGGGGGTGTTGGGGTGTTGGGGGGTTTGGGGTTTGTGGGGTTTGGGGTATTTGGGGTGATGGTGGTTTGGGGGGTTTGGGGAGTTGGGGGTGTTTGGGGGTTTGGGGGTCTCGTGTGTTGGGGGGTTTGGAGTTTTGGGGTTTTGGGGTGTTGGGGGGGTTTGGGGTTTTTGGGGTGTTGGGGGTTTGGGGTTTGTGGGGTTTGGGGTGTTTGGGGTGATGGAGGTTTGGGGTGTTGGTGGGTTTGGGGAGTTGGGGGGTTTGGAGGTTTTGGGTGTTGGGGGGTTTGGGTTTTGGGGTTTGGGGGGTGGGTTGGGGGTTTTGGGGTGTTGGGGGTTTGGGGTGATGTGGGATTTGGGGGGTTGGGGTTTGGGCTGTTTGCGGGTTTGGGGTGTTTGGGTTTTTTGGGGTGTTGGGGGGTGTTGGGGTGTTTGGGGTGTTTGGGGTGTTTTTGGTTTGGGGTGTTGTGGGGTTTGGGGGTTGGGGGGTTTGGGGTGTTGATGGGTGTTTGGGGGTTGCGGTGTTGGGGGGTTTGGGATGTTGGGGGTTTGTTGTGTTGGGGGTTTGGGGTGTTGGAGGTTTGGGGTTTGCGGTGTTTGGGGGGTTTGGGATGTTGGGGTGTTGTGGGTTTTGGGAGGTTTGGGGTGTTTGGGGTGTTCGGGTGGTTTGGGGGTTTGGGGTGTTGGGGGATTTGGGGGGTTTGGGGTGTTGGCGGGGTTTGGGGTATTGGGTGGGTTGGGGTATTGGGATGTTGTGGGGTGGGGTGTTGGGGGTTTGTGGTGTTGGGAGGTTTGGGGTGTTGGGATGTTGGGGGGTTTGTGGATTTGGGGTGTTGGGTGATTTTGGGGGTTTGGGGGTTTGGGGTGTTGTGGGGTTTGGGTGTTGGGGGTTTGGGGTGTTGGGGGGTTTGGGATGTTGGGGTGTTGGGGGGTTTGGGTTTTGGGAGGTTTGGGGTGTTTGAGGTGTTTTGGGGGTTTGGGGTGTTGGGGGATTTGGGGGGTTTGGGGTGTTGGCGGGTTTTGAGGTATTGGGGGTTTGGGGTATTGGGATGTTGTGGGGTGGGGTGTTGGGGGTTTGTGGTGTTGGGAGGTTTGGGATGTTGGGGGGTTTGTGGATTTGGGGTGTTGGGTGATTTTGGGGGTTTGCGGGTTTGGGGTGTTGGGGGTTTTGGGGTGTTGGGGTTTGGGATGTTGGGGGGTTTGGGATGTTGGGGGTTTGTTGTGTTGGGGGTTTGGGGTGTTTGGGGTGTTTGGGATGTTGGGGTGTTGGGTGTTTTGGGGGGTTTGGGGTGTTCGGGGATTTGGGATGTTGGAGGGTTTGGGGTGTTGGAGGTTTGGGGTTTGGGGGTTTGGGGGGTTTGGGGTTTTGGGGTGTTGGGGGGGTTTGGGGGTGTTGGGGTGTTGGGGGGTTTGGGGTTTGTGGGGTTTGGGGTATTTGGGGTGATGGTGGTTTGGGGGGTTTGGGGAGTTGGGGGTGTTTGGGGGTTTGGGGGTCTCGTGTGTTGGGGGGTTTGGAGTTTTGGGGTTTTGGGGTGTTGGGGGGGTTTGGGGTTTTTGGGGTGTTGGGGGTTTGGGGTTTGTGGGGTTTGGGGTGTTTGGGGTGTTGGGGGGTTTGGGGTGTTGGGGGGTTTGGGGAGTTGGGGGGTTTGGAGGTTTTGGGTGTTGGGGGGTTTGGGTTTTGGGGTTTGGGGGGTGGGTTGGGGGTTTTGGGGTGTTGGGGGTTTGGGTGATGTGGGATTTGGGGGGTTGGGGTTTGGGCTGTTTGCGGGTTTGGGGTGTTTGGGTTTTTTGGGGTGTTGGGGGGTGTTGGTGGGTTGGGGTGTTGGAGGTTTGGTCTGTTGGAGGGTTTGGGGTGTTGGGGTGTTGGGGTGTTTGGGGTGCTTTCGGTTTGGGGTGTTGGGTTTGGGGGTTGGGGGGTTTGGTGTGTTGATGGGTGTTTGGGGGTTGCGGTGTTGGGGGGTTTGGGATGTTGGGGGTTTGTTGTGTTGGGGGTTTGGGGTGTTGGAGGTTTGGGGTTTGCGGTGTTTGGGGGGTTTGGGATGTTGGGGTGTTGTGGGTTTTGGGAGGTTTGGGGTGTTTGGGGTGTTCGGGTGGTTTGGGGGTTTGGGGGATTTGGGGGGTTTGGGGTGTTGGCGGGTTTTGATGTATTGGGGGTTTGGGGTATTGCGATGGTTGGGGTATTGGGGTGTTGTGGGGTGGGGTGTTGGGGGTTTGTGGTGTTGGGAGGTTTGGGGTGTTGGGATGTTGGGGGGTTTGTGGATTTGGGGTGTTGGGTGATTTTGGGGGTTTGGGGGTTTGGGGTGTTGGGGGGTTTGGGGTGTTGGGGTTTGGGATGTTGGGGGGTTTGGGATGTTGGGGGTTTGTGGTGTTGGGGGTTTGGGAGTTGGGGGGTTTGGGTGTTGGGGGTTTGGGGTGTTTGGGGGGTTTGGGATGTTGGGGTGTTGGGGGTTTTGGGGGTTTTGGGGTGTTGTGGGTTTTGGGAGGTTTGGGGGGTTTGGGGTGTTGGGGGATTTGGGGGGTTTGGGGTGTTGGCGGATTTTGAGGTATTGTGGGGTTTGGGGTATTGTGGGGTTTGTGGTATTGGGGGGTTTGGGGTGTTGGGGGGTGGGGCGTTGGGGGTTTGGGGGTCTGGGATGTTGTGTGGTTTGGGATGTTGGGAGGTTTGGGGGGTTGGGAGGTTTGGGGGGTCGGGGTGTTGGGGGCTTTGAGGTGTTTGGGGGTGTTGGGGGTTTGGGGTGTTGGGATGTTGGGGGGTTTGGGGATTTGGGGTGTTAAGTGGTTTGGGGGGTTTGGGGGGTTTGGGGTGTTTGGGAGTTTTGGGTGTTGGGGGGTTTGGGGTTTTGGGGGGGTGGGAGTTGGGGTTTCTGGGGTGTTGGGAGTTTGGGGTGTTGGGTGTTTGGGGAGTTGGGGGTTTGGGGTGTTGGGGGTTTGGGGGGTTGGGGGTTTTGGGTGATGTGGGATTTGGGGGGGTTGGGGTTTGGGCTGTTTGTGGGTTTGGGGTGTTTGGGTTTTTTGGGGTGTTGGGGGTGTTGGGGTGTTTGGGGTGTTTGGGGTGTTTTTGGTTTGGGGTGTTGTGGGGTTTGGGGGTTGGGGGGTTTGAGGTGTTGATGGGTGTTTGGGGGTTGCGGTGTTGGGGGGTTTGGGATGTTGGGGGTTTGTTGTGTTGGGGGTTTGGGGTGTTGGAGGTTTGGGGTTTGCGGTGTTTGGGGGGTTTGGGATGTTGGGGTGTTGTGGGTTTTGGGAGGTTTGGGGTGTTTGGGGTGTTCGGGTGGTTTGGGGGTTTGGGGTGTTGGGGGATTTGGGGGGTTTGGGGTGTTGGCGGGGTTTGGGGTATTGGGTGGGTTGGGGTATTGGGATGTTGTGGGGTGGGGTGTTGGGGGTTTGTGGTGTTGGGAGGTTTGGGGTGTTGGGATGTTGGGGGGTTTGTGGATTTGGGGTGTTGGGTGATTTTGGGGGTTTGGGGGTTTGGGGTGTTGTGGGGTTTGGGGTGTTGGGCGGTTTGGGTGTTGGGGGTTTGGGGTGTTGGGGGGTTTGGGATGTTGGGGTGTTGGGGGGTTTGGGTTTTGGGAGGTTTGGGGTGTTTGAGGTGTTTTGGGGGGTTGGGGTGTTGGGGGATTTGGGGGGTTTGGGGTGTTGGCGGGTTTTGAGGTATTGGGGGTTTGGGGTATTGGGTGGGTTGGGGTATTGGGATGTTGTGGGGTGGGGTGTTGGGGGTTTGTGGTGTTGGGAGGTTTGGGATGTTGGGGGGTTTGTGGATTTGGGGTGTTGGGTGATTTTGGGGGTTTGGGGGTTTGGGGTGTTGGGGGTTTTGGGGTGTTGGGGTTTGGGATGTTGGGGGGTTTGGGATGTTGGGGGTTTGTTGTGTTGGGGGTTTGGGGTGTTTGGGGTGTTTGGGATGTTGGGGTGTTGGGGGTTTTGGGGGGTTTGGGGTGTTCGGGGATTTGGGATGTTGGAGGGTTTGGGGTGTTGGAGGTTTGGGGTTTGGGGGTTTGGGGGGTTTGGGGTTTTGGGGTGTTGGGGGGGTTTGGGGGTGTTGGGGTGTTGGGGGGTTTGGGGGGTTTGGGATATTTGTGGTGATGGTGGTTTGGGGGTTTGGGGAGTTGGGGGTGTTTGGGGGTTTGGGGATCTCGTGTGTTGGGGGGTTTGGAGTTTTGGGGTTTTGGGGTGTTGGGGGGGTTTGGGGTTTTTGGGGTGTTGGGGGTTTGGGGTTTGTGGGGTTTGGGGTGTTTGGGGTGTTGGGGGGTTTGGGGTGTTGGGGGGTTTGGGGGTTTGGAGGTTTTGGGTGTTGGGGGGTTTGGGTTTTGGGGTTTGGGGGGTGGGTTGGGGGTTTTGGGGTGTTGGGGGTTTGGGGTGATGTGGGATTTGGGGGGGTTGGGGTTTGGGCTGTTTGCGGGTTTGGGGTGTTTGGGTTTTTTGGGGTGTTGGGGGGTGTTGGTGGGTTGGGGTGTTGGAGGTTTGGTCTGTTGGAGGGTTTGGGGTGTTGGGGTGTTGGGGTGTTTGGGGTGCTTTCGGTTTGGGGTGTTGGGTTTGGGGGTTGGGGGGTTTGGTGTGTTGATGGGTGTTTGGGGGTTGCGGTGTTGGGGGGTTTGGGATGTTGGGGGTTTGTTGTGTTGGGGGTTTGGGGTGTTGGAGGTTTGGGGTTTGCGGTGTTTGGGGGGTTTGGGATGTTGGGGTGTTGTGGGTTTTGGGAGGTTTGGGGTGTTTGGGGTGTTCGGGTGGTTTGGGGGTTTGGGGGATTTGGGGGGTTTGGGGTGTTGGCGGGTTTTGAGGTATTGGGGGTTTGGGGTATTGCGATGGTTGGGGTATTGGGGTGTTGTGGGGTGGGGTGTTGGGGGTTTGTGGTGTTGGGAGGTTTGGGGTGTTGGGATGTTGGGGGGTTTGTGGATTTGGGGTGTTGGGTGATTTTGGGGGTTTGGGGGTTTGGGGTGTTGGGGGGTTTGGGGTGTTGGGGTTTGGGATGTTGGGGGGTTTGGGATGTTGGGGGTTTGTGGTGTTGGGGGTTTGGGTGTTGGGGGGTTTGGGTGTTGGGGGTTTGGGGTGTTTGGGGGGTTTGGGATGTTGGGGTGTTGGGGGTTTTGGGGGGTTTGGGGGTTTTGGGGTGTTGTGGGTTTTGGGAGGTTTGGGGGGTTTGGGGTGTTGGGGGATTTGGGGGGTTTGGGGTGTTGGCGGATTTTGAGGTATTGGGTGGGTTGGGGTATTGGGGTGTTGTGGGGTGGGGTGTTGGGGGTTTGTGGTGTTGGGAGGTTTGGGATGTTGGGGGGTTTGTGGATTTGTGGTCTTAGGTGATTTTGGGGGTTTGGGGGTTTGGGGTGTTGGGGGTTTTGGGGTGTTGGGGTTTGGGATGTTGGGGGGGTTTGGGATGTTGGGGTTTTGTTGTGTTGGGGGTTTGGGGTGTTGGGGGGTTTGGGTGTTGGGTGTTTGGGGTGTTTGGGATGTTGGGGTGTTGGGGGGTTTGGGGGGTTTGGGGTGTTCGGGGATTTGGGATGTTGGAGGGTTTGGGGTGTTGGAGGTTTGGGGTTTGGGGGTTTGGGGTGTTGGGGGATTTGGGGGGTTTGGGGTGTTGGCGGATTTTGAGGTATTGTGGGGTTTGGGGTATTGTGGGGTTTGTGGTATTGGGGGGTTTGGGGTGTTGGGGGGTGGGGCGTTGGGGGTTTGGGGGTCTGGGATGTTGTGTGGTTTGGGATGTTGGGAGGTTTGGGGTGTTGGGAGGTTTGGGGGGTTGGGAGGTTTGGGGGGTTGGGGTGTTGGGGGCTTTGAGGTGTTTGGGGGTGTTGGGGGTTTGGATGTTGGGGGGTTTGGGGATTTGGGGTGTTAAGTGGTTTGGGGGGTTTGGGGGGTTTGGGGTGTTTGGGAGTTTTGGGTGTTGGGGGGTTTGGGGTTTTGGGGGGGTGGGAGTTGGGGTTTCTGGGGTGTTGGGAGTTTGGGGTGTTGGGTGTTTGGGGAGTTGGGGGTTTGGGGTGTTGGGAGTTTGGGGGGTTGGGGGTTTTGGGTGATGCGGGATTTGGGGGGGTTGGGGTTTGGGCTGTTTGTGGGTTTGGGATGTTTGGGTTTTTTGGGGTGTTGGGGGTGTTGGGGTGTTTGGGGTGTTTGGGGTGTTTTTGGTTTGGGGTGTTGTGGGGTTTGGGGGTTGGGGGGTTTGGGGTGTTGATGGGTGTTTGGGGGTTGCGGTGTTGGGGGGTTTGGGATGTTGGGGGTTTGTTGTGTTGGGGGTTTGGGGTGTTGGAGGTTTGGGGTTTGCGGTGTTTGGGGGGTTTGGGATGTTGGGGTGTTGTGGGTTTTGGGAGGTTTGGGGTGTTTGGGGTGTTCGGGTGGTTTGGGGGTTTGGGGTGTTGGGGGATTTGGGGGGTTTGGGGTGTTGGCGGGGTTTGGGCTATTGGGTGGGTTGGGGTATTGGGATGTTGTGGGATGGGGTGTTGGGGGTTTGTGGTGTTGGGAGGTTTGGGGTGTTGGGATGTTGGGGGGTTTGTGGATTTGGGGTGTTGGGTGATTTTGGGGGTTTGGGGGTTTGGGGTGTTGTGGGGTTTGGGGTGTTGGGCGGTTTGGGTGTTGGGGGTTTGGGGTGTTGGGGGGTTTGGGATGTTGGGGTGTTGGGGGGTTTGGGTTTTGGGAGGTTTGGGGTGTTTGAGGTGTTTTGGGGGGTTGGGGTGTTGGGGGATTTGGGGGGTTTGGGGTGTTGGCGGGTTTTGAGGTATTGGGGGTTTGGGGTATTGGGTGGGTTGGGGTATTGGGATGTTGTGGGGTGGGGTGTTGGGGGTTTGTGGTGTTGGGAGGTTTGGGATGTTGGGGGGTTTGTGGATTTGGGGTGTTGGGTGATTTTGGGGGTTTGGGGGTTTGGGGTGTTGGGGGTTTTGGGGTGTTGGGGTTTGGGATGTTGGGGCTTTGGGATGTTGGGGGTTTGTTGTGTTGGGGGTTTGGGGTGTTTGGGGTGTTTGGGATGTTGGGGTGTTGGGGGTTTTGGGGGGTTTGGGGTGTTCGGGGATTTGAGATGTTGGAGGGTTTGGGGTGTTGGAGGTTTGGGGTTTGGGGGTTTGGGGGGTTTGGGGTTTTTGGGGTGTTGGGGGGGTTTGGGGGTGTTGGGGTGTTGGGGGGTTTGGGGTTTGTGGGGTTTGGGGTATTTGTGGTGATGGTGGTTTGGGGGTTTGGGGAGTTGGGGGTGTTTGGGGGTTTGGGGGTCTCGTGTGTTGGGGGGTTTGGAGTTTTGGGGTTTTGGGGTGTTGGGGGGGTTTTGGGGTTTTTGGGGTGTTGGGGGTTTGGGGTTTGTGGGGTTTGGGGTGTTTGGGGTGTTGGGGGGTTTGGGGTGTTGGGGGGTTTGGGGAGTTGGGGGGTTTGGAGGTTTTGGGTGTTGGGGGGTTTGGGTTTTGGGGTTTGGGGGGTGGGTTGGGGGTTTTGGGGTGTTGGGGGTTTGGGGTGATGTGGGATTTGGGGGGTTGGGGTTTGGGCTGTTTGCGGGTTTGGGGTGTTTGGGTTTTTTGGGGTGTTGGGGGGTGTTGGTGGGTTGGGGTGTTGGAGGTTTGGTCTGTTGGAGGGTTTGGGGTGTTGGGGTGTTGGGGTGTTTGGGGTGCTTTCGGTTTGGGGTGTTGGGTTTGTGGGTTGGGGGGTTTGGTGTGTTGATGGGTGTTTGGGGGTTGCGGTGTTGGGGGGTTTGGGATGTTGGGGGTTTGTTGTGTTGGGGGTTTGGGGTGTTGGAGGTTTGGGGTTTGCGGTGTTTGGGGGGTTTGGGATGTTGGGGTGTTGTGGGTTTTGGGAGGTTTGGGGTGTTTGGGGTGTTCGGGTGGTTTGGGGGTTTGGGAGATTTGGGGGGTTTGGGGTGTTGGCGGGTTTTGAGGTATTGGGGGTTTGGGGTATTGCGATGGTTGGGGTATTGGGGTGTTGTGGGGTGGGGTGTTGGGGGTTTGTGGTGTTGGGAGGTTTGGGGTGTTGGGATGTTGGGGGGTTTGTGGATTTGGGGTGTTGGGTGATTTTGGGGGTTTGGGGTGTTGGGGGGTTTGGGGTGTTGGGGTTTGGGATGTTGGGGGGTTTGGGATGTTGGGGGTTTGTGGTGTTGGGGGTTTGGGTGTTGGGGGGTTTGGGTGTTGGGGGTTTGGGGTGTTTGGGGGGTTTGGGATGTTGGGGTGTTGGGGGTTTTGGGGGGTTTGGGGGTTTTGGGGTGTTGTGGGTTTTGGGAGGTTTGGGGGGTTTGGGGTATTGGGTGGGTTGGGGTATTGGGGTGTTGTGGGGTGTTGGGGGTTTGTGGTGTTGGGGGTTTATGTGTTGGGGGGTTTGGGTGTTGGGGGTTTGGGGTGTTTGGGGGGTTTGGGATGTTGGGGTGTTGGGGGTTTTGGGGGGTTTGGGGGTTTTGGGGTGTTGGCGGATTTTGAGGTATTGGGGGTTTGGGGTATTGGGTGGGTTGGGGTATTGGGGTGTTGTGGGGTGGGGTGTTGGGGGTTTGTGGTGTTGGGAGGTTTGGGATGTTGGGGGGTTTGTGGATTTGTGGTCTTAGGTGATTTTGGGGGTTTGGGGGTTTGGGGTGTTGGGGGTTTTGGGGTGTTGGGGTTTGGGATATTGGGGGGGCAGTTTGGGATGTTGGGGTTTTGTTGTGTTGGGGGTTTGGGGTGTTGGGGGGTTTGGGTGTTGGGGGTTTGGGGTGTTTGGGGTGTTTGGGATGTTGGGGTGTTGGGGGGTTTGGGGGGTTTGGGGTGTTCGGAGATTTGGGATGTTGGAGGGTTTGGGGTGTTGGAGGTTTGGGGTGTTGGGGGATTTGGGGGGTTTGGGGTGTTGGCGGATTTTGAGGTATTGTGGGGTTTGGGGTATTGTGGGGTTTGTGGTATTGGGGGGCTTGGGGTGTTGGGGGGTGGGGCGTTGGGGGTTTGGGGGTCTGGGATGTTGTGTGGTTTGGGATGTTGGGAGGTTTGGGGTGTTGGGAGGTTTGGGGGGTTGGGAGGTTTGGGGGGTTGGGGTGTTGGGGGCTTTGAGGTGTTTGGGGGTGTTGGGGGTTTGGGGTGTTGGGATGTTGGGGGGTTTGGGGATTTGGGGTGTTAAGTGGTTTGGGGGGTTTGGGGTGTTTGGGAGTTTTGGGTGTTGGGGGGTTTGGGGTTTTGGGGGGGTGGGAGTTGGGGGTTTTGGGGTGTTGGGGGTTTGGGGTGTTGGGTGTTTGGGGAGTTGGGGGTTTGGGGTGTTGGGGGTTTGGGGGGTTGGGGGTTTTGGGTGATGTGGGATTTGGGGGGGTTGGGGTTTGGGCTGTTTGTGGGTTTGGGGTGTTTGGGTTTTTTGGGGTATTGGGGGTGTTGGGGTGTTTGGGGTGTTTGGGGTGTTTTTGGTTTGGGGTGTTGTGGGGTTTGGGGTGTTGGGGGTTTGGGGTGTTGAGGGGTGATTGGGGGTTGCGGTGTTGGATGTTGGGGGTTTGTTGTGTTGGGGGTTTGGGGTGTTGGAGGTTTGGGGTTTGCGGTGTTTGGGGGGTTTGGGATGTTGGGGTGTTGTG